>NC_069501.1:1284303070-1284491135 GCF_027579735.1 Bombina bombina | reverse complement strand
CTTGGCCCGGTCTTGACGTTTCAGCTTGTGTGTCTTGTTCAGTGGTGGTCGTCTTTCAGCCTTTCTTACCTTGGCCATGTTTCTGAGTATTGCACACCTTGTGCTTTTGGGCACTCCAGTGATGTTGCAGCTCTGAAATATGGCCAAACTGGTGGCAAGTGGCATCTTGGCAGCTGCACGCTTGACTTTTCTCAGTTCATGGGCAGTTATTTTGCGCCTTGGTTTTTCCACACGCTTCTTGCGACCCTGTTGACTATTTTGAATGAAACGCTTGATTGTTCGATGATCACGCTTCAGAAGCTTTGCAATTTTAAGAGTGCTGCATCCCTCTGCAAGATATCTCACTATTTTTTACTTTTCTGAGCCTGTCAAGTCCTTCTTTTGACCCATTTTGCCAAAGGAAAGGAAGTTGCCTAATAATTATGCACACCTGATATAGGGTGTTGATGTCATTAGACCACACCCCTTCTCATTACAGAGATGCACATCACCTAATATGCTTAATTGGTAGTAGGCTTTCGAGCCTATACAGCTTGGAGTAAGACAACATGCATAAAGAGGATGATGTGGTCAAAATACTCATTTGCCTAATAATTCTGCACTCCCTGTATGTGTGTAATGGCTCCCAGCAGTGCTTAACCTGAGCCAGTGACTAGTAGCCAGCGACTAGAGACATATGTGTTTAACTGATCCCAGCAGTGCTGAACCTGAGCCAGTGACTAGAGACATATGTGTGGAACTGATCCCAGCAGTGCTGAAACTGAACCAGTGACTAGAGACATATATGTGGAACTGATCCCAGCAGTGCTGAACCTGAGCCAGTGACTAGAGACATATGTGTGGAACTGATCCCAGCAGTGCTGAACCTGAGCCAGTGACTAGAGACATATGTGTCGAACTGATCTCAGCAGTGCTGAACCTGAGCCAGTGACTAGAGACATATGTGTCGAACTGATCCCAGCAGTGCTGAACCTGAGCCAGTGACTAGAGAAATATGTTTGTAACGGCTCCCAGCAGTGCTGATCCTAAGCCAGTGACTAGAGACATATGTGTGTAACTGATCCCAGCAGTGCTGATCCTGAGCCAGTGACTAGAGACATATGTGTGTAACTGATCCCAGCAGTGCTGAACCTAAGCCAGTGACTAGAGACATATGTGTGTAACTGATCCCAGCAGTGCTGAACCTGAGCCAGTGACTAGAGACATATGTGTGTAACCACTTTCAGCAGTGCTGAACCTAAGCCAGTGACTAGAGACATATGTGTGTAATGGCTCCCAGCAGGGCTGAACCTGACCCAGTGACTAGAGACATATGTGTGTAACTGATCCCAGCAGTGCTGATCCTGAGCCAGTGACTAGAGACATATGTGTGTAATGGCTCCCAGCAGGGCTGAACCTGAGCCAGTGACTAGAGACATATGTGTGTAACTGATCCCAGCAGTGCTGATCCTGAGCCAGTGACTAGAGACATATGTGTGTAACTGATCCCAGCAGTGCTGAACCTGAGCCAGTGACTAGAGACATATGTGTGTAACTGATCCCAGCAGTGCTGATCCTGAGCCAGTGACTAGAGACATATGTGTGTAACTGATCCCAGCAGTGCTGAACCTGAGCCAGTGACTAGAGACGTGTGTAACTGATCCCAGCAGTGCGGCTGAACCTGAGCCAGTGACTAGAGACGTGTGTAACTGATCCCAGCAGTGCTGAACCTGAGCCAGTGACTAGAGACGTGTGTAACTGATCCCAGCAGTGCGGCTGAACCTGAGCCAGTGACTAGAGACGTGTGTAACTGATCCCAGCAGTGCGGCTGAACCTGAGCCAGTGACTAGAGACGTGTGTAACTGATCCCAGCAGTGCTGAACCTGAGCCATTGACTAGTAGCCAGTGACTAGAGACATATGTGTGTAACTGATCCCAGCAGTGCGGCTGAACCTGAGCCAGTGACTAGAGACGTGTGTAACTGATCCCAGCAGTGCGGCTGAACCTGAGCCAGTGACTAGAGACATATGTGTGTAACTGATCCCAGCAGTGCTGAACCTGAGCCAGTGACTAGAGACATATGTGTTTAATGGCTCCCAGCAGTGCTGAACCTGAGCCAGTGACTAGTAGCCAGCGACTAGAGACATATGTGTTTAACTGATCCCAGCAGTGCTGAACCTGAGCCAGTGACTAGAGACATATGTGTGCAACGGCTCCCAGCAGTGCTGAACCTGAGCCAGTGACTAGAGACATATGTGTTTAATGGCTCCCAGCAGTGCTGAACCTGAGCCAGTGACTAGAGACATATGTGTTTAATGGCTCCCAGCAGTGCTGAACCTGAGCCAGTGACTAGTAGCCAGCGACTAGAGACATATGTGTTTAACTGATCCCAGCAGTGCTGAACCTGAGCCAGTGACTAGAGACATATGTGTTTAACTGATCCCAGCAGTGCTGAACCTGAGCCAGTGACTAGAGACATATGTGTTTAACTGATCCCAGCAGTGCTGAACCTGAGCTAGTGACTAGAGATATATGTGTGCAACGGCTCCCAGAAGTGCTGATCCTGAGCCAGTGACTAGAGATATATGTGTGTAACCGCTTCCAGCAGTGCTGATCCTGAGCCAGTGACTAGAGACATATGTGTGTAACGGCTCTCAGCAGTGCTAAACCTGAGCCAGTGACTAGAGACATATGTGTGTAACGGCTCCCAGAAGTGCTGATCCTGAGCTAGTGACTAGAGACATATGTGTGTAACGGCTCCCAGCAGTGTTGATCCTGAGCCAGTGACTAGAGACATATGTGTGTAACCACTTTCAGCAGTGCTGAACCTGAGCCATTGACTAGAGACATGTGTGTGTAATGGCTCCCAGCAGGGCTGAACCTGAGCCAGTGACTAGAGACATATGTTTGTAACGGCTCCTAGCAGTGCTGATCCTGAGCCAGTGACTAGAGACATATGTGTGTAACGGCTCCCAGCAGTGCTGAACCTTAGCCAGTTACTAGAGACATATGTGTGAAATGGCATTAGGGAACATCTGTCCACTATCAGAGTAGGGAAATCATCCTCGCCCATAGTCCAACATTTTTGTACTAAACATAACAAAGACGACTCCTCTTTCAAATGGCAGGCTATAGACCTACTCCAGAAAGGGGTGGGGATAGACAAAAGCTGCTTGAAAAGCGTGAGATGCTTTGGATATTTAAACTTTCCACTAAATTACCCCTTGGCCTCAATGCTGAGTATGACCTAATCAACTATTGGGAATGATTCTCTTCCAATAAATATTCAAAAACTCCACAACATTACACACCCATGTTTGCTGTCTATGTGGTATTCAACCTTAGTGATTCTGTAACACCGTTATCCTATGTCTATCATTTATACATTGAATGTTCTCATATTCACTATATTATGTTTTAGTGATCAACCTATATACATCGTTTTATGCAGGTGATAATATCTGTCCTACCATAATTTTGTTGTTATGGCCCAACAAAAAAAATATAAAAATATATATATACATTTATTCTTATATATTCACACGGGCCATTTTTTGCAGTACAGTGGTCCAACCCCTTGAGTTCTCTCCCTCCCACTCTCTTTTGCTTTCTCTCTCTCCCCCTTCTCTTTTGGACTCTCTTTTGGACTCTCTCTCTCTCTCTCTCTCTCTCTCTTTCTCTCTCTTCCCTTTCTCCCCTCTCTTCCCTTTCTCCCCTCTCTTCCCTTTCTCCCCTCTCTTCCCTTTCTTCCCTCTCTTCCCTCTCTTCCCTCTCTCCCCTCTCTCCCCTCTCTCCCCTCTCTTCCCTCTCTCCCCTCTCTTCCCTCTCTTCCCTCTCTTCCCTCTCTCCCCTCTCTCCCCTCTCTCCCCTCTCTCCCCTCTCTCCCCTCTCTCCCCTCTCTCCCCTCTCTCCCCTCTCTCCCCTCTCTTCCCTCTCTTCCCTCTCTTCCCTTTCTCCCCTCTCTTCCCTTTCTCCCCTCTCTTCCCTTTCTCCCCTCTCTTTTCTCTCTCCCCTCTCTTTTCTCTCTCCCCTCTCTTCCCTTTCTCCCCTCTCTTTTCTCTCTCCCCTCTCTTTTCTCTCTCCCCTCTCTTTTCTCTCTCCCCTCTCTTTTCTCTCTCCCCTCTCTTTTCTCTCTCCCCTCTCTTTTCTCTCTCCCCTCTCTTTTCTCTCTCCCCTCTCTTTTCTCTCTCCCCTCTCTTTTCTCTCTCCCCTCTCTTTTCTCTCTCCCCTCTCTTTTCTCTCTCCCCTCTCTTTTCTCTCTCCCCTCTCTTTTCTCTCTCCCCTCTCTTTTCTCTCTCCCCCTCTCTTTTCTCTCTCCCCTCTCTTTTCTCTCTCCCCTCTCTTTTCTCTCTCCCCTCTCTTTTCTCTCTCCCCTCTCTTTTCTCTCTCCCCTCTCTTTTCTCTCTCCCCTCTCTTTTCTCTCTCCCCTCTCTTTTCTCTCTCCCCTCTCTTTTCTCTCTCCCCTCTCTTTTCTCTCTCCCCTCTCTTTTCTCTCTCCCCTCTCTTTTCTCTCTCCCCTCTCTTTTCTCTCTCCCCTCTCTTTTCTCTCTCCCCTCTCTTTTCTCTCTCCCCTCTCTTTTCTCTCTCCCCTCTCTTTTCTCTCTCCCCTCTCTTTTCTCTCTCCCCTCTCTTTTCTCTCTCCCCTCTCTTTTCTCTCTCCCCTCTCTTTTCTCTCTCCCCTCTCTTTTCTCTCTCCCCTCTCTTTTCTCTCTCCCCTCTCTTTTCTCTCTCCCCTCTCTTTTCTCTCTCCCCTCTCTTTTCTCTCTCCCCTCTCTTTTCTCTCTCCCCTCTCTTTTCTCTCTCCCCTCTCTTTTCTCTCTCCCCTCTCTTTTCTCTCTCCCCTCTCTTTTCTCTCTCCCCTCTCTTTTCTCTCTCCCCTCTCTTTTCTCTCTCCCCTCTCTTTTCTCTCTCCCCTCTCTTTTCTCTACCTCTCCCCTCTCTTTACTCTACCTCTCCCCTCTCTTTTCTCTCTCCCCTCTCTTTTCTCTCTCCCCTCTCTTTACTCTACCTCTCCCCTCTCTTTACTCTACCTCTCCCCTCTCTTTACTCTACCTCTCCCCTCTCTTTACTCTACCTCTCCCCTCTCTTTTCTCTCTCTCCCCTCTCTTTTCTCTCTCCCCTCTCTTTTCTCTCTCCCCTCTCTTTTCTCTCTCCCCTCTCTTTTCTCTCTCCCCTCTCTTCCCTTTCTCCCCTCTCTTCCCTTTCTCCCCTCTCTTCCCTTTCTCCCCTCTCTTCCCTTTCTCCCCTCTCTCTTTCTCTCTTCCCTTTCTCCCCTCTCTCTTTCTCTCTCCCCTCTTTTGAGCTGTTTGAGCTCTCTCCACAGCCTTTCACGGCCCGCCCCCTTCATGCACCTTCACGCTAGGCTCCGCCTCTTTCACGGACCTTCAAGCTAGGCCCCGCCTGCACACACGCTCGGCCACGCCCACTTGTGCTCACGGCAGTCGGCAGATCAGGTAGGGATTTAAGGCCAGGTGTGTTTGTCCTCATGCTGTCTCTACTGCGCATGACAGCTTCAGACAAACACACTTGGCCTTTTATAGTATAGGATGGGCTTATTTTACAACTAATTAGAACCTTAGATTTAGGACTAATGCTTTCTCTATTTAATTTTCATTTATTTATAAATGTTTACGTTGCATAATGATGTTTGGATATATATATGAGTCTCAGGAATACAGGATCAATTCTATCATTGTTTGTTATGTTAGACATAAATTTTGACAGGTTCAGTGTCTCATTAGATACAATTTGTGATGTCATATAAGGAGTATCCTTATTTGAATAAATTTTAACCAATAGGGGGTTTACACACCCTTTTTAAACAAGCAAGCTAACAGTCGGCTAGATTTGGAGTTTTGTCGGTAACGACCCGAAAAGCTAACGCCGGCTTTTTTCTGGCCGCACCATAAAAATAACTCTGGTATTGAGAGTCCACATAAAGGCTGCGTTAGGCTCCAAAAAAGGAGCGCAGCTTCAACTCTCGATACCAGAGTTGCTTACGCAAGCGGCCAGCCTCAAAAACGTGCTTGTGCACGATTCCCCCATAGGAAACAATGGAGCTGTTTGAGCTGAAAAAAAACCTAACACCTGCAAAAAAGCCGCGTTCAGTTCCTAACGCAGCCCCATTGTTTGCTATGGGGAAACACTTCCTACGTCTGCACCTAACACTCTAACATGTACCCCGAGTCTAAACACCCCTAACCTTACACTTATTAACCCCTAATCTGCCGCCCGCTATCGCTGACCCCTGCATATTATTATTAACCCCTAATCTGCCGCTCCGTAAACCGCCGCTACTTACATTATCCCTATGTACCCCTAATCTGCTGCCCTAACATCGCCAACCCCTATATTATATTTATTAACCCCTAATCTGCCCCCCCACAACGTCGCCTCCACCTGCCTACACTTATTAACCCCTAATCTGCCGAGCGGACCGCACCGCTACTATAATAAAGTTATTAACCCCTAACCCGCCTCACTAACCCTATCATAAATAGTATTAACCCCTAATATGCCCTCCCTAACATCGCCGACACCTAACTTCAAACATTAACCCCTAATCTGCCGACTGGAGCTCACCGCTATTCTAATAAATGTATTAACCCCTAAAGCTAAGTCTAACCCTAACACTAACACCCCCCTAAGTTAAATATAATTTAAATCAAACGAAATTAATTAACTCTTATTAAATAAATTATTCCTATTTAAAGCTAAATACTTACCTGTAAAATACATCCTAATATAGCTACAACATAAATTATAATTATATTGTAGCTATTTTAGGATTAATATTTATTTTACAGGTAACTTTGTAATTATTTTAACCATGTACAATAGCTATTAAATAGTTAAGAACTATTTAATAGTTACCTAGTTAAAATAATTACAAAATTACCTGTAAAATAAATCCTAACCTAAGTTACAATTAAACTTAACACTAGTTAGATTTAAATTATATTTAATTTAGGGGGGTGTTAGTGTTAGGGTTAGACTTAGCTTTAGGGGTTAATACATTTATTAGAATAGCGGTGAGCTCCGGTTGGCAGATTAGGGGTTAATGTTTGAAGTTAGGTGTCGGCGATGTTAGGGAGGGCAGATTAGGGGTTAATACTATTTATTATAGGGTTAGTGAGGCGGATTAGGGGTTAATAACTTTATTATAGTAGCGGTGCGGTCCGCTCGGCAGATTAGCTGTTAATAAGTGTAGGCAGGTGGAGGCGACGTTGTGGGGGGCAGATTAGGGGTTAATAAATATAATATAGGGGTGGGCGGTGTTAGGGGCAGCAGATTAGGGGTACATAAGGATAACGTAGGTGGCGGCGCTTTGCGGTCGGCAAATTAGGGGTTAATAAGTGTTGGTAGCTGGCGGCGACGTTGTGGGGGGCAGATTTGGGGTTAATAAATATAATATAGGAGTCGGTGGTGTTAGGGGCAGCAGATTAGGGGTACATAAGGATAACGTAGTTGGCGGTCGGCAGATTAGGGGTTAAAAAAATTAATCGAGTTGCGGCGATGTGGGGGGACCTCGGTTTAGGGGTACATAGGTAGTTTATGGGTGTTAGTGTACTTTAGAGCACAGTAGTTAAGAGCTTTATAAACCGGCGTTAGCCCAGAAAGCTCTTAACTACTGACTTTTTTCCTGCGGCTGGAGTTTTGTCATTAGATGTCTAACGCTCACTTCAGACACGACTCTAAATACCGGAGTTAGAGAAATCCCATTGAAAAGATAGGATACGCAATTTACGTAAGGGGATCTGCGGTATGGAAAAGTTGCGGCTGAAAAGTGAGCGTTAGACCCTTTTTTGAGTGACTCCAAATACCGGAGGTAGCCTAAAACCAGCGTTAGGAGCCTCTAACGCTGGTTTTCATGGCTAACGCCAAACTCCAAATCTAGGCCAGTGTGTTTAAAGCAGTAGTGATTACGGCACATCGCCGAAACGTGTATACTGTTTTTACTCCATTTGTATCTTCGTTCCTCCATTAACTTTTTAATGCTTTTGCCTCAATAAAAGCTACGTTTTACTTTACAGTTACTGCTCTATGCTCTCTTATTGGGTTGAGTGTGTTTATATACACATGTGAGTGTGTTTATATACATTTGTGAGTGTGTTTATATACATTTGTGAGTGTGTTTATATACACATGTGAGTGTGTTTATATACATATGTGAGTGTGTTTATATACATATGAGAGTGTATTTATATACATATGTGAGTGTGTTTATATACATATGTGAGTGTTTATATACACATGTGAGTGTTTATATACACATGTGAGTGTGTTTATATACATATGTGAGTGTGTTTATATACACATGTGAGTGTGTTTATATACATATGTGAGTGTGTTTATATACACATGTGAGTGTGTTTATATACACATGTGAGTCTGTTTATATACACATGTGAGTGTGTTTATATACATATGTGAGTGTTTATATACATATGTAAGTGTGTTTATATACATATGTGAGTGTGTTTATATACACATGTGAGTGTGTTTATATACACATGTGAGTGTGTTTATATACATATGTGAGTGTGTTTATGTACATATGTGAGTGTGTTTATATACATATGTGAGTGTGTTTATATACATATGTGAGTGTGTTTATGTACATATGTGAGTGTGTTTATATACATATGTGAGTGTGTTTATATACATATGTGAGTGTGTTTATGTACATATGTGAGTGTGTTTATATACATATGTGAGTGTTTATATACATATGTAAGTGTGTTTATATACATATGTGAGTGTGTTTATATACACATGTGAGTGTGTTTATATACACATGTGAGTGTGTTTATATACATATGTGAGTGTGTTTATATACATATGTGAGTGTGTTTATATACATATGTGAGTGTGTTTATATACATATGTGAGTGTGTTTATATACACATGTCAGTGTGTTTATATACACATGTGAGTGTGTTTATATACACATGTGAGTGTGTTTATATACACATGTGAGTGTGTTTATATACATATGTGAGTGTTTATATACATATGTGTGTGTGTTTATATACATATGTGAGTGTTTATATACATATGTGAGTGTGTTTATATACATATGTGAGTGTGTTTATATACACATGTGAGTGTGTTTATATACATATGTGAGTGTGTTTATATACATATGAGAGTGTGTTTATATACTTATGTTAGTGTTTATATACATATGTGAGTGTTTATATACATATGTGTGTGTGTTTATATACATATGTGAGTGTTTATATACATATGTCCTAATAAAGAGCACTTATTTGTCCTAATAAAGATTACGTTTTAACATTGGAGAGCTGTGGACACCCTCTTTGTTTTGTTTATATACATATGTGAGTGTGTTTATATACATATGTGAGTGTGTTTATATACATATGAGAGTGTATTTATATACATATGTGAGTGTGTTTATATACATATGTGAGTGTGTTTAGATACATATGTGAGTGTGTTTATATACATATGTGAGTGTGTTTATATACACATGTAAGTGTGTTTATATTCATATGTGAGTGTGTTTATATACACATGTGAGTGTATTTATATACATATGTGTGTGTGTTTATATACATATGTGAGTGTTTATATACATATGTCCTAATAAAGAGCACTTATTTGTCCTAATAAAGATTACGTTTTAACATTGGAGAGCTGTGGACACCCTCTTTGTTTTGTTTATATACATATGTGAGTGTGTTTATATACATATGTGAGTGTGTTTATATACATATGAGAGTGTATTTATATACATATGTGAGTGTGTTTATATACATATGTGAGTGTGTTTATATACATATGTGAGTGTATTTATATACATATGTGAGTGTGTTCATATACATATGTGAGTGTGCTTATATACATATGTGAGTGTGTTTATATACATATGTGAGTGTGTTTATATACTTATGTTAGTGTTTATATACACATGTGAGTGTGTTTATATACTAAGGGATTAAATGCCCTACATCTCCTGAGTGTCTGCTTGTAACTTAACTTAACTTAACTTAACACTTAATATAACTTAACAACTAATAAATAAAACACAACACAGTTCTGTGGGTGAAAGACTCGTGGGTCGCATTTATTGGTACCAGCCGTGGAACTGGCAGTTAACTTATCCACGGGTGGCGGCAATCGGGGCCTACATCTAACTATGAATAACCCCTTCTAGAAAATGGCCAAGGGACACCGCTGCAGACCACAAGGCGGAGATACTCACGCAGCTTTCATAATTAGGGGTTTTCCGGCCTAACAATACTCAGCCCGAGCACGCCCAAGCATACCAAGCCTGTGACGTCACCCTGACCGCAATGGCCATTACCAAAACTCCTTCCAGTCTGCAGCCGTGATCCTGACCACCCACCAGAGTAGGGTGCAAGCATTATTAACTCCAAACCTGTAGGTCCAGCCTTGACTTGACGAACAGCATGTCAATAACTGGGGAGTTCAAAATTACCGTCCTTGGTCTTAGGGAAGTAGTTCGAGTAACCCTCTTCCTGCCTCAGACACCTAGTCTCGATAGAGACCTAATGACAGACCGATTGCCGCCTGTTATTTCTTTGACTGAATCAATAGAGCATTACCAGTGCCAATCAGTAATGCCTATCACCAAATCCATAATGCATTACAAGTGCCAATCCGTAATGCATAACAAATCCATCCGGGTGGATGACAAGACAAAACAACAGTGCATAACAAATTCAACAACAGTGCATAACAGGGCTGGGAGGGTGGGGAAAATTATTCTGGGAGTCCACAGGAACAAAGAGGAAGTAGAATTCCTGTACATCCTTCTTATAAGGTTAGTAAACCCCTCCCAACATAATGCAACATTGTAACTAAAACACACACACACAGCAGCACTCACTCCTACAGGCCTTAACCCTTAGCTACGCTCCGGGCTATTTGCCCTGCACTTTCTTAAGGGATTAAATGCCCTACATCTCCTGAGTGTCTGCTTGTAACTTAACTTAACTTAACTTAACACTTAATATAACTTAACAACTAATAAATAAAACACAACACAGTTCTGTGGGTGAAAGACCCGTGGGTCGCATTTATTGGTGCCAGCCGTGGAACTGGCAGTTAACTTATCCACGGGTGGCGGCAATCGGGGCCTACATCTAACTATGAATAACCCCTTCTAGAAAATGGCCAAGGGACACCGCTGCAGACCACAAGGCGGAGATACTCACGCAGCTTTCATAATTAGGGGTTTTCCGGCCTAACAATACTCAGCCCGAGCACGCCCAAGCATACCAAGCCTGTGACGTCACCCTGACCGCAATGGCCATTACCAAAACTCCTTCCAGTCTGCAGCCGTGATCCTGACCACCCGCCACAAGAGACTGACCTGCATATACAATGGTCCTGACTCTTGCCGCCACCCTATACTCTTAGGAGTAACTCCTGCCTGATGTTCTGCAAGAACAAATCTACTCCTGCCGGTTCTAAATGAACCCCATCCTGCCTATACAAACCCTTATGGGCTGCCGAGATGTTCCCGTTCTCTACCACAAAACCCTCGAGTTCGACTACCTGCTTCCTCAGGTCCCTATTGATCTTTTTCCTGACCTGGAAAGCTGCCTTATGACACACCATGTGCCTCCATCTTAATCTAGGGATCACATTCGACCACCCGATTCTCACACCTGGAAACCAGAGTTTGAACTGCCTCAGGTCTGACTGCATTGCCCGGATTAGATCCAATGTGGGAATGGCCCCCACATCATTGCCGCCAGCATGAATTATCAAAATGTGAGGTTTCTCCCACCTTTTCGCTGCGGTCTGGAGCAATGCAGGCAGATCTGACCAAGACAAGCCTCTGCGCCCTAGCCAACGTAACACAGCCCTGGACGATTCAATTCCTAGCTGCTGTCCTCCTGGCATGGCTGCAGCTCTAATTGCGGCCCAGTGCACATATGAATGGCCGACGATCCACACCCGTACAGGACCTGGACGTGTTTCTGAAACAAAGGAAACAAGAGTTAGCCCGCTTGCAGTAGACCAGGTCCACAACCTTGGCCCATAACCTTCTGGTATCACCCCCGCAAGCCCCCCAACTCTTGCATGCATGACCCTTGATCCCCGATCTCAAACATACAGCGGCCTAACGTAAGATTTATACAGCTGAGACCTCCACCGCCCCAATGAGCGGATCCGATCCGAGGACCAACCCAGCTCTGCTGCTGTCGTCACTGCCCCCACCCTGAAGGAGTGTGGGGCGATCCGAGACCCGTCTAGGCCAGCCTTTTGCGCTGCCTTCTCCAATACCTTGCCAAACTGGTATCTGGTCAGCGGGTCTCCATTAGCATGTATCAAAAACCTGGAGGAGCCTCCTGGCCATACTCCCAGGTAAGATGACACTAGCCGCACGGGGCAACAGGCAACACCCTGCTGCCCCGGCAGTGAAAGCCAGGCTCCCCGGCCCTCCTGGTCCGTTTTGGACCTGGGAATGAACAATAGCACGGAGTCCTCCACCAGCCGAACATGGCTATGCATGACCCCCCCTGTGGCCGCCGTTCTGGCTCGCGGTACCAACTCACCCACCCTTAATGCGCCGTGAAACGCCAAGCCAAAGGCCGCCCCAAAGAGGCGGGCCTCAAAAGGTGAGGAACATATCTCTGGCAGCACGTCCAGTAATTTTACTAGCCGTTGTGCCGTAATGGGCTCCCTTGTGTCTCGTCGTGGAACTTCCAGACGGCCCCAGCCCCTCAACAGCTGTTTAACGAGAAAGGATCGCGACTCGTCTTTAAAGGCGTATAGCCTGCAGAAAAAAGCCACAGCGGATAGTCTTGCTACCACCGCCCCCTTTGTTGCTCGCTTACCTCTCAGCTCCGCCAGCCAGCGCAACAAAAACCCTTGTTCACCCTCGCAAGAGGGGAACTCACGAAGGTCGCAAAAACCTACCCATTCACTCCAGTACCTCACGTATGCCGACCATGTGCTGGGTGCCAACGAAGCCCACAACACCGGGATCAGTTGCTGTAGTCCTTCGCCATCTGCCACAAAAAGAGAGGGCAAGAAAGACCATTAGGAGCCGCGGCATATACATGTGAGTGTGTTTATATACATATGTGAGTGTTTATACACATATGTGAGTGTGTTTATATACATATGTGAGTGTTTATATATACATGTGAGTGTGTTTAGATACATATGTGAGTGTTTATATACATATGTGAGTGTGTTTATATATACATGTGAGTGTGTTTAGATACATATGTGAGTGTGTTTATATACACATGTGAGTGTGTTTATATACATATGTGAGTGTGTTTATATACATATGTGAGTGTGTTTATATACACATGTGAGTGTGTTTATATACACATGTGAGTGTGTTTATATACACATGTGAGTGTGTTTATATACATATGTGAGTGTGTTTATATACATATGTGAGTGTTTATATATACATGTGAGTGTGTTTATATACACATGTGAGTGTGTTTATATACACATGTGAGTGTGTTTATATACATATGTGAGTGTGTTTATATACATATGTGAGTGTGTTTATATACATATGTGAGTGTGTTTATATACATATGTGAGTGTGTTTATATACACATGTGAGTGTGTTTATATACACATGTGAGTGTGTTTATATACATATGTGAGTGTGTTTATATACATATGTGAGTGTGTTTATGTACATATGTAAGTGTTTATGTACATATGTGAGTGTGTTTATATACATATGTGAGTGTTTATATATACATGTGAGTGTGTTTATATACACATGTGAGTGTGTTTATATACACATGTGAGTGTGTTTATATACATATGTGAGTGTGTTTATATACATATGTGTGTGTGTTTATATACATATGTGAGTGTTTATATATACATGTGAGTGTGTTTATATACACATGTGAGTGTGTTTATATACATATGTGAGTGTGTTTATATACATATGTGAGTGTGTTTATATACACATGTGAGTGTGTTTATATACATATGTGAGTGTGTTTATATACATATGTGAGTGTGTTTATATACATATGTGAGTGTGTTTATATACATATGTGAGTGTGTTTATGTACATATGTAAGTGTTTATGTACATATGTGAGTGTGTTTATATACACATGTGAGTGTGTTTATATACATATGTGAGTGTGTTTATATACACATGTGAGTGTGTTTATATACATATGTGAGTGTGTTTATATACATATGTGAGTGTGTTTATATACACATGTGAGTGTGTTTATATACACATGTGAGTGTGTTTATATACATATGTGAGTGTGTTTATATACATATGTGAGTGTGTTTATATACATATGTGAGTGTGTTTATATACATATGTGAGTGTGTTTATATACATATGTGAGTGTGTTTATGTACATATGTAAGTGTTTATGTACATATGTGAGTGTGTTTATATACACATGTGAGTGTGTTTATATACACATGTGAGTGTGTTTATATACACATGTGAGTGTGTTTATATACACATGTGAGAGTGTTTATATATATATGTGAGTGTGTTTATATACATATGTGAGTGTTTATATACATATGTGTGTGTGTTTATATACATATGTGAGTGTTTATATACATATGTGAGTGTTTATGTACATATGTGAGTGTGTTTATATACACATGTGAGTGTGTTTATATACATATGAGAGTGTGTTTATATACATATGTGAGTGTGTTTATATACACATGTGTGTGTTTATATACATATGTGACTGTGTTTATATACACATATGTGAGTGTTTATATACATATGTGAGTGTGTTTATATACATATGTGAGTGTTTATATACATATGTGAGTGTTTATATACATATGTGAGTGTTTATATACATATGTGAGTGTTTATATACATATGTGAGTGTGTTTATATACATATGTGAGTGTTTATATACATATGTGAGTGTTTATATACATATGTGAGTGTTTATATACATATGTGAGTGTGTTTATATACATATGTGAGTGTTTATATACATATGTGAGTGTTTATATACATATGTGAGTGTTTATATACATATGTGAGTGTGTTTATATACATATGTGAGTGTTTATATACATATGTGAGTGTTTATATACATATGTGAGTGTTTATATACATATGTGAGTGTGTTTATATACATTTGTGAGTGTTTATATACATATGTGAGTGTTTATATACATATGTGAGTGTGTTTATATACATATGTGAGTGTGTTTATATACATATGTGAGTGTGTTTATATACATATGTGAGTGTTTATATACATATGTGAGTGTGTTTATATACATATGTGAGTTTGTTTATATACATATGTGAGTGTGTTTATATACATTTGTGAGTGTTTATATACATATGTGAGTGTTTATATACATATGTGAGTGTGTTTATATACATATGTGAGTGTGTTTATATACATATGTGAGTGTTTATATACACATGTGAGTGTGTTTATATACACATGTGAGTGTGTTTATATACATATGTGAGTGTGTTTATATACATATGTGAGTGTGTTTATATACATATGTGAGTTTGTTTATATACATATGTGAGTGTGTTTATATACATATGTGAGTGTGTTTATATACATATGAGAGTGTATTTATATACATATGTGAGTGTTTATATACATATGTGAGTGTGTTTATATACATATATGAGTGTTTATATACATATGTGAGTGTTTATATACATATGTGAGTGTGTTTATATACATATGTGAGTGTGTTTATATACATATGTGAGTGTGTTTATATACATATGTGAGTGTTTATATACATATGTGAGTGTGTTTATATACATATGTGAGTGTTTATATACATATGTGAGTGTTTATATACATATGTGAGTGTGTTTATATACATATGTGAGTGTGTTTATATACATATGTGTGTTTTTATACATATGTGAGTGTTTATATACATATGTGAGTGTGTTTATATAAACATGTGAGTGTGTTTATATACATATGTGAGTGTGTTTATATACACATGTGAGTGTGTTTATATAAATATGTGAGTGTGTTTATATACATATGTGAGCGTGTTTATATACATATGTGAGTGTTTATATACATATGTGATTGTGTTTATATACATATGTGAGTGTTTATATACATATGTGAGTGTTTATATACATATGTGAGTGTTTATATACATATGTGAGTGTTTATATACATATGTGAGTGTTTATATACATGTGTGAGTGTGTTTATATACATATGTGAGTGTTTATATACATATGTGAGTGTGTTAATATACATATGTGAGTGTTTATATACATATGTGAGTGTTTATATACATATGTGAGTGTTTATATACATATGTGAGTGTGTTTATATACATATGTGATTGTGTTTACATACATATGTGAGTGTTTATATACATATGTGAGTGTTTATATACATATGTGAGTGTGTTTATATACATATGTGAGTGTTTATATACATGTGAGTGTGTTTATATACATATGTGAGTGTGTTTATATACATATGTGAGCGTGTTTATATACATATGTGAGTGTTTATATACACATGTGAGTGTGTTTATATACATATATGATTGTGTTTATATACATATGTGAGTGTGTTTATATACATATGTGAGTGTTTATATACATATGTGAGTGTTTATATACATATGTGAGTGTGTTTATATACATATGTGAGTGTGTTTATATACATATGTGAGTGTGTTTATATACATATGTGAGTGTTTATATACATATGTGAGTGTTTATATACATATGTGAGTGTGTTTATATACATATGTGAGTGTGTTTATATACACATGTGAGTGTGTTTATATACATATGTGAGTGTGTTTATATACACATGTGAGTTTGTTTATATACATATGTGAGCGTGTTTATATACATATGTGAGTGTTTATATACATATGTGAGTGTGTTTATATACATATGTGAGTGTTTATATACATATGTGAGTGTGTTTATATACATATGTGAGTGTTTATATACATATGTGAGTGTGTTTATATACATATGTGAGTGTTTATATACATATGTGAGTGTGTTTATATACATATGTGAGTGTGTTTATATACATATGTGAGTGTTTATATACATATGTGAGTGTGTTTATATACATATGTGAGTGTTTATATACATATGTGAGTGTGTTTATATACATATGTGAGTGTTTATATACATATGTGAGTGTTTATATACATATGTGAGTGTTTATATACATATGTGAGTGTTTATATACATATGTGAGTGTTTATATACATATGTGAGTGTTTATATACATATGTGAGTGTTTATATACATATGTGAGTGTTTATATACATATGTGAGTGTTTATATACATATGTGAGTGTGTTTATATACATATGTGAGTGTTTATATACATATGTGAGTGTTTATATACACATGTGAGTGTGTTTATATACATATGTGAATGTTTATATACATATGTGAGTGTGTTTATATACATATGTGAGTGTGTTTATATACATATGTGAGTGTGTTTATATACATATGTGAGTTTGTTTATATACATATGTGAGTGTGTTTATATACATTTGTGAGTGTTTATATACATATGTGAGTGTTTATATACATATGTGAGTGTGTTTATATACATATGTGAGTGTGTTTATATACATATGTGAGTGTTTATATACACATGTGAGTGTGTTTATATACACATGTGAGTGTGTTTATATACATATGTGAGTGTGTTTATATACATATGTGAGTGTGTTTATGTACATATGTAAGTGTTTATGTACATATGTGAGTGTGTTTATATACACATGTGAGTGTGTTTATATACACATGTGAGTGTGTTTATATACACATGTGAGTGTGTTTATATACACATGTGAGAGTGTTTATATATATATGTGAGTGTGTTTATATACATATGTGAGTGTTTATATACATATGTGTGTGTGTTTATATACATATGTGAGTGTTTATATACATATGTGAGTGTGTTTATATACATATGAGAGTGTGTTTATATACATATGTGTGTGTGTTTATATACATATGTGAGTGTGTTTATATACATATGTGAGTGTGTTTATATACACATGTGTGTGTTTATATACATATGTGACTGTGTTTATATACACATATGTGAGTGTTTATATACATATGTGAGTGTGTTTATATACATATGTGAGTGTTTATATACATATGTGAGTGTGTTTATATACATATGTGAGTGTTTATATACATATGTGAGTGTTTATATACATATGTGAGTGTGTTTATATACATATGTGAGTGTTTATATACATATGTGAGTGTTTATATACATATGTGAGTGTTTATATACATATGTGAGTGTGTTTATATACATTTGTGAGTGTTTATATACATATGTGAGTGTTTATATACATATGTGAGTGTGTTTATATACATATGTGTGAGTGTTTATATACACATGTGAGTGTGTTTATATACATATGTGAGTGTTTATATACATATGTGAGTGTGTTTATATACATATGTGAGTGTGTTTATATACATATGTGAGTGTGTTTATATACATATGTGAGTTTGTTTATATACATATGTGAGTGTGTTTATATACATTTGTGAGTGTTTATATACATATGTGAGTGTTTTTATACATAAGTTAGTGTGTTTATATACATATGTGAGTGTGTTTTATATACATATGTGAGTGTTTATATACACATGTGAGTGTGTTTATATACACATGTGAGTGTGTTTATATACATATGTGAGTGTGTTTATATACATATGTGAGTGTGTTTATATACATATGTGAGTTTGTTTATATACATATGTGAGTGTGTTTATATACATATGTGAGTGTTTATATACATATGTGAGTGTTTATATACATATGTGAGTGTGTTTATATACATATGTGAGTGTGTTTATATACATATGTGTGTTTATATACATATGTGAGTGTTTATATACATATGTGAGTGTGTTTATATACATATGTGAGCGTGTTTATATACATATGTGAGTGTTTATATACATATGTGATTGTGTTTATATACATATGTGAGTGTTTATATACATATGTGAGTGTGTTTATATACATATGTGAGTGTTTATATACATATGTGAGTGTTTATATACATGTGTGAGTGTGTTTATATACATATGTGAGTGTTTATATACATATGTGAGTGTGTTTATATACATATGTGAGTGTTTATATACATATGTGAGTGTTTATATACATATGTGAGTGTTTATATACATATGTGAGTGTGTTTATATACATATGTGATTGTGTTTACATACATATGTGAGTGTTTATATACATATGTGAGTGTTTATATACATATGTGAGTGTGTTTATATACATATGTGAGTGTTTATATACATGTGAGTGTGTTTATATACATATGTGAGTGTGTTTATATACATATGTGAGCGTGTTTATATACATATGTGAGTGTTTATATACACATGTGAGTGTGTTTATATACATATATGAGTGTGTTTTTATACATATGTGAGTGTGTTTATATACATATGTGAGTGTTTATATACATATGTGAGTGTTTATATACATATGTGAGTGTGTTTATATACTTATGTGAGTGTGTTTATATACATATGTGAGTGTGTTTATATACATATGTGAGTGTTTATATACATATGTGAGTGTTTATATACATATGTGAGTGTGTTTATATACACTATGTGAGTGTGTTTATATACACATGTGAGTGTGTTTATATACATATGTGAGTGTGTTTATATACACATGTGAGTTTGTTTATATACATATGTGAGCGTGTTTATATACATATGTGAGTGTTTATATACATATGTGAGTGTGTTTATATACATATGTGAGTGTTTATATACATATGTGAGTGTGTTTATATACATATGTGAGTGTTTATATACATATGTGAGTGTGTTTATATACATATGTGAGTGTTTATATACATATGTGAGTGTGTTTATATACATATGTGAGTGTTTATATACATATGTGAGTGTTTATATACATATGTGAGTGTTTATATACATATGTGAGTGTGTTTATATACATTTGTGAGTGTTTATATACATATGTGAGTGTTTATATACATATGTGAGTGTGTTTATATACATATGTGAGTGTGTTTATATACATATGTGAGTGTTTATATACACATGTGAGTGTGTTTATATACATATGTGAATGTTTATATACATATGTGAGTGTGTTTATATACATATGTGAGTGTGTTAATATACATATGTGAGTGTGTTTATATACATATGTGAGTTTGTTTATATACATATGTGAGTGTGTTTATATACAATTGTGAGTGTTTATATACATATGTGAGTGTTTATATACATATGTGAGTGTGTTTATATACATATGTGAGTGTGTTTATATACATATGTGAGTGTGTTTATATACATATGTGAGTGTGTTTATATACATATGTGAGTGTTTATATACATATGTGAGTGTGTTTATATACATATGTGAGTGTGTTTATATACATATGTGAGTGTGTTTTATATAAAATTGTGAGTGTTTATAATACATATGTGAGTGTTTATATACATATGTGAGTGTGTTTATATACATATGTGAGTGTGTTTATATACAAATTTGTGAGTGTGTTTATATACATATGTGAGTGTGTTTATATACATATGTGAGTGTGTTTATATACATATGTGAGTGTGTTTAATATACATATGTGAGTGTGTTTATATATACATATGTGAGTGTGTTTATATACATATGTGAGCGTGTTTATATACATATGTGAGTGTGTTTATATACATTTGTGAGTGTGTTTATATACATATGTGAGTGTTTATATACATATGTGAGTGTGTTTATATACATATGTGAGTGTGTTTATATACATATGTGAGTGTTTATATACACATGTGAGTGTGTTTATATACACATGTGAGTGTGTTTATATACATATGTGAGTGTGTTTATATACATATGTGAGTGTGTTTATATACATATGTGAGTGTGTTTATATACATATGTGAGTTTGTTTATATACATATGTGAGTGTGTTTATATACATATGTGAGTGTGTTTATATACATATGAGAGTGTATTTATATACATATGTGAGTGTTTATATACATATGTGAGTGTGTTTATATACATATATGAGTGTTTATATACATATGTGAGTGTTTATATACATATGTGAGTGTTTATATACATATGTGAGTGTGTTTATATACATATGTGAGTGTGTTTATATACATATGTGAGTGTTTATATACATATGTGAGTGTTTATATACATATGTGAGTGTGTTTATATACAAATGTGAGTGTTTATATACATATGTGAGTGTGTTTATATACACATGTGAGTGTGTTTATATACACATGTGAGTGTGTTTATATAAATATGTGAGTGTGTTTATATACATATGTGAGCGTGTTTATATACATATGTGAGTGTTTATATACATATGTGATTGTGTTTATATACATATGTGAGTGTTTATATACATATGTGAGTGTTTATATACATATGTGAGTGTTTATATACATATGTGAGTGTGTTTATATACATATGTGAGTGTTTATATACATATGTGAGTGTTTATATACATATGTGAGTGTGTTTATATACATATGTGAGTGTTTATATACATATGTGAGTGTGTTTATATACATATGTGAGTGTTTATATACATATGTGAGTGTTTATATACATATGTGAGTGTTTATATACATATGTGAGTGTGTTTATATACATATGTGAGTGTTTATATACATATGTGAGTGTTTATATACATATGTGAGTGTGTTTATATACATATGTGAGTGTTTATATACATGTGAGTGTGTTTATATACATATGTGAGTGTTTATATACATATGTGAGTGTTTATATACATATGTGAGTGTGTTTATATACATATGTGAGTGTGTTTATATACACATGTGAGTGTGTTTATATACATATGTGAGTGTGTTTATATACACATGTGAGTTTGTTTATATACATATGTGAGCGTGTTTATATACATATGTGAGTGTTTATATACATATGTGAGTGTGTTTATATACATATGTGAGTGTTTATATACATATGTGAGTGTGTTTATATACATATGTGAGTGTTTATATACATATGTGAGTGTGTTTATATACATATGTGAGTGTTTATATACATATGTGAGTGTTTATATACATATGTGAGTGTGTTTATATACATATGTGAGTGTTTATATACATATGTGAGTGTTTATATACATATGTGAGTGTTTATATACATATGTGAGTGTGTTTATATACATATGTGAGTGTGTTTATATACATATGTGAGTGTGTTTATATACAAATGTGAGTTGTTTATATACATATGTGAGGTGTTTATATACATATGTGAGTGTTTATATACATATGTGAGTGTGTTTATATACATATGTGAGTGTGTTTATATACATATGTGAGTGGTTTATATACATATGTGAGTGTTTTATATACATATGTGAGTGTTTATATACATATGTGAGTGTGTTTATATACATATGTGAGTGTGTTTATATACATATGTGAGTGTTTATATACATATGTGAGTGTGTTTATATACATATGTGAGTGTGTTTATATACATATGTGAGTGTGTTTATATACATATGTGAGTGTGTTTATATACATATGTGAGTGTTTATATACATATGTGAGTGTTTATATACATATGTGAGTGTGTTTATATACATATGTGAGTGTGTTTATATACATATGTGAGAGTGTTTATATACATATGTGTGTGTGTTTATATACATATGTGAGTGTGTTTATATACATATGTGAGTGTGTTTATATACATATGTGAGAGTGTTTATATACATATGTGAGTGTTTATATACATATGTGAGTGTGTTTATATACATATGTGAGTGTGTTTATATACATATGTGAGCGTGTTTATATACATATGTGAGCGTGTTTATATACATATGTGAGTGTTTATATACATATGTGAGTGTGTTTATATACATATGTGAGTGTGTTTATATACACATGTGAGTGTGTTTATATACACATGTGAGTGTGTTTATATACATATGTGAGCGTGTTTATATACATATGTGAGCTTTTTATATACATATGTGAGTGTTTATATACATATGTGAGTGCGTTTATATACATATGTGAGTGCGTTTATATACATATGTGAGTGTTTATATACATATGTGAGTGTGTTTATATACATATGTGAGTGTGTTTATATACACATGTGAGTGTGTTTATATACATATGTGAGTGTTTATATACATATGTGAATGTGTTTATATACATATGTGAGTGTTTATATACATATGTGAGTGTGTTTATATACACATGTGAGTGTTTATATACATATGTGAGTGTTTATATACATATGTGAGTGTTTATATACATATGTGAGTGTGTTTATATACATATGTGAGTGTGTTTATATACATATGTGAGTGCTTATATACATATGTGAGTGTTTATATACATATGTGAGTGTGTTTATATACATATGTGAGTGTGTTTATATACATATGTGAGTGTGTTTATATACATATGTGAGTGTTTATATACATATGTGAGTGTTTATATACACATGTGAGTGTGTTTATAAACATATGTGAGTGTTTATATACACATGTGAGTGTGTTTATATACATATGTGAGTGTGTTTATATACATATGTGAGTGTTTATATACATATGTGAGTGTTTATATACATATGTGAGTGTGTTTATATACATATGTGAGTGTTTATATACATATGTGAGTGTTTATATACATATGTGAGTGTTTATATACATATGTGAGTGTTTATATACATATGTGAGTGTGTTTATATACATATGTGAGTGTGTTTATATACACTATGTGAGTGTGTTTAAATTCATATGTGAGTGTTTATATACATATGTGAGTGTGTTTATATACATATGTGAGGGTTTATATACATATGTGAGTGTTTTATATACATTATGTGAGTGTGTTTATATACATATGTGAATGTTTATATACATATGTGGAGTGTGTTTATATACATATGTGAGGTGTGTTTATATTACACAATGTGAGTGTGTTTATATACATATGTGAGTTTGTTTATATACATATGTGAGTGTGTTATATACATTTGTGAGGTGTTTATGTACATATGTGAGTGTTGATATACATATGTGAGTGTGTTTATATACATATGTGAGTGTGTTTATATACATATGTGAGTGTTTTTATATACACATGTAGGTGTGTTTATATACACATGTGAGTGTGTTTATATACATAATGTGAGTGTGTTTATATACATATGTGAGTGTGTTTATATACAATAAGTGTATGTTGTGGTGTTTATATACATATGTGAGTGTGTTTATATATCCATGTGAGTGTGTTTATATACATATGTGAGTGTTTTATATACATATGTGAGTGTGTTTATATACATATGAGAGTGTTTATATACATATGTGAGTGTGTTTATATACATATGTGAGTGTTTATTTTACATATGTGAGTGTTTATATACATATGTGAGTGTGTTTATATACATATGTGAGTGTGTTTATATACATATGTGAGTGTGTTTATATACATATGTGAGTGTTTATATACATATGTGAGTGTTTATATACATATGTGAGTGTGTTTATATACATATGTGAGTGTGTTTATATACATATGTAGTGTTTATATACATATGTGAGTGTTTATATACATATGTGAGTGTGTTTATATACACATGTGAAGTGTGTATATATACACATGTGTCTGTGTATATATACACATGTTAGTGTGTTTATATAATATGTGAGTGTGTTTATATACATATGTGAGCGTGTTTATATACATATGTGAGTGTTTATACATATGTCATTGTGTTTATATACATATGTGAGTGTTTATATACATATGTGAGTGTGTTTATATACATATGTGAGTGTTTATATACATATGTGAGTGTTTATATACATGTGTGAGTGTGTTTATATACATATGTGAGTGTTTATATACATATGTGAGTGTGTTTATATACATATGTGAGTGTTTATATACATATGTGAGTGTTTATATACATATGTGAGTGTTTATATACATATGTGAGTGTGTTTATATACATATGTGATTGTGTTTACATACATATGTGAGTGTTTATATACATATGTGAGTGTTTATATACATATGTGAGTGTGTTTATATACATATGTTAGTGTTTATATACATGTGAGTGTGTTTATATACATATGTGAGTGTGTTTATATACATATGTGAGCGTGTTTATATACATATGTGAGTGTTTATATACACATGTGAGTGTGTTTATATACATATATGAGTGTGTTTTTATACATATGTGAGTGTGTTTATATACATATGTGAGTGTTTATATACATATGTGAGTGTTTAGTATACATATGTGAGTGTGTTTATATACATATGTGAGTGTGTTTATATACATATGTGAGTGTGTTTATATACATATGTGAGTGTTTATATACATATGTGAGTGTTTATATACATATGTGAGTGTGTTTTATATACACATGTGACGTGTGTTTTATACACATGTGAGTGTGTTTATATACATATGTGAGTGTGTTTATATACACATGTAGTGTGTTATATACATATGTGAGCGTGTTTATATACATATGTGAGTGTTTATAAACATATGTGATTGTGTTTATATACATTATGTGAGTGTTTATATACATATGTGAGTGTGTTTATATACATATGTGAGTGTGTTTATATACATATGTGAGTGTGTTTATATACATATGTGAGTGTGTTTATATACATATGTGAGTGTGTTTATATACATATGTGAGTGTTTATATACATATGTGAGTGTTTATATAAATATGTGAGTGTTTATATACATATGTGAGTGTGTTTATATACATATGTGAGTGTTTATATACATATGTGAGTGTTTATATACATATGTGAGTGTGTTTATATACATATGTGAGTGTGTTTATATACATATGTGAGTGTTTTATACACATGTGAGTGTGTTTATATACACTATGTGAGTGTTTATATACATATGTGAGTGTTTTATATACATATGTGAGTGTGTTTATACTACCATATGTGAGTGTGTTTATATACATATGTGAGTTTGTTTATATACATATGTGAGTGTGTTTATACTACATATGTGACGTGTTTATATACATATGTGAGTGTTTATATACATATGTGAGTGTGTTATATACATATGTGAGTGTGTTTATATACATATGTGAGTGATTATATACACATGTGAGTGTGTTTATATACATATGTGAGTGTGTTTATATACAGTATGTGAGTGTGTTTATATACATATGTGAGTGTGTTTATATACATATGTGAGTGTGTTTTATATACACATGTGAGTGTGTTTATATACACATGTGAGTGTGTTTATATACACATGTGAGTGTGTTTATATACACATGTGAGTGTTTATATACATATGTGAGTGTGTTTATATACATATGTGAGTGTGTTTATATACATATGTGAGTGTGTTTATATACATATGTGAGTGTGTTTATATACATATGTGAGTTTGTTTATATACATATGTGAGTGTGTTTATATACATTTGTGAGTGTTTATATACATATGTGAGTGTTTATATACATATGTGAGTGTGTTTATATACATATGTGAGTGTGTTTATATACATATGTGAGTGTTTATATACACATGTGAGTGTGTTTATATACACATGTGAGTGTGTTTATATACATATGTGAGTGTGTTTATACATATGTGAGTGTGTTTATATACATATGTGAGTTTGTTTATATACATATGTGAGTGTGTTTATATACATATGTGAGTGTTTATATACATATGTGAGTGTTTATATACATATGTGAGTGTGTTTATATACATATGTGAGTGTGTTTATATACATATGTGTGTTTATATACATATGTGAGTGTTTATATACATATGTGAGTGTGTTTATATACATATGTGAGCGTGTTTATATACATATGTGAGTGTTTATATACATATGTGATTGTGTTTATATACATATGTGAGTGTTTATATACATATGTGAGTGTTTATATACATATGTGAGTGTGTTTATATACATATGTGAGTGTTTATATACATATGTGAGTGTTTATATACATGTGTGAGTGTGTTTATATACATATGTGAGTGTTTATATACATATGTGAGTGTGTTTATATACATATGTGAGTGTTTATATACATATGTGAGTGTTTATATACATATGTGAGTGTTTATATACATATGTGAGTGTGTTTATATACATATGTGATTGTGTTTACATACATATGTGAGTGTTTATATACATATGTGAGTGTTTATATACATATGTGAGTGTGTTTATATACATATGTGAGCGTGTATATAAACATTTGTGAGTGTTATATATACACATGTGAGTGTGTTTATATACATATATGAGTGTGGTTTTAAACATATGTGAGTGTGTTTATATACATATGTGAGTGTTTATATACATATGTGAGTGTTTATATACATATGTGAGTGTGTTTATATACATATGTGAGCTGTGTTTATATACATATGTGAGTGTGTTTATATACATATGTGAGTGTTTAGTATACAATATGTGAGTGTTTTATATACAATATGTGAGTGTGTTTATATACACATATGTGAGTGTGTTTATATACACATGTGAGTGAGTTTATATACACATGTGAGTTTGTTTATATGCATATGTGAGCGTGTTTATATACATAGGTGAGTGTTTATATACATATGTGAGTGTGTTTATATACAATATGTGAGTGTTTATATACATATGTGAGTGTGTTTATATACATATGTGAGTTTTTATATACACATGTGAGTGTGTTTTATATACACAGTGTGGGAGTGTGTTTATATACATATGTGAGTGTGTTTATATACATATGTGAGTGTGTTTATGTACATATCGTAAGTGTTTTATGTACATATGTGAGTGTGTTTATATACACATGTGAGTGTGTTTATATACACATGTGAGTGTGGTTTCATATACAACTGTGAGTGTGTTTTATATACATATGTGAGTGTGTTATATACATATGTGAGTTTGTTTATATACATATATGGAGTGTGGTTATATACATTTGTCGAGTGTTTATCTACATATGTGAGTGTTTAATATACATTTGTGAGTGTGTTTATATACTAGCTGTGAGTGTGTTATTATACATATGTGAGTTTTTATATACACATGTGTGAGTGTTATATACAGCATGTGAGTGTGTTTATAGTCATATGTGAGTGTGTTTATATACATATGTGAGGTTGTTTATGTACATATGTAAGTGTTTATGTAGCATATGTGAGTGTGTTTATATACACATGTGAGGTGTGTTTATATACACATGTGAGTGTGTTTTATATACACATGTGAGTGTGTTTATATACACATGTGAGAGTGTTATATATATATGTGAGTGTGTTTATATACATATGTGAGTGTTTATATACATATGTGTGTGTGTTTATATACATATGTGAGTGTTTATATACATATGTGAGTGTGTTTATATACATATGAGAGTGTGTTTATATACATATGTGTGTGTGTTTATTATACATATGTGAGTGTGTTTATATACATATGTGAGTGTGTTTATATACACATGTGTGTGTTTATATACATATGTGACTGTGTTTATATACACATATGTGAGTGTTTATATACATATGTGAGTGTGTTTATATACATATGTGAGTGTTTATATACATATGTGAGTGTGTTTATATACATATGTGAGTGTTTATATACATATGTGAGTGTTTATATACATATGTGAGTGTGTTTATATACATATGTGAGTGTTTATATACATATGTGAGTGTTTATATACATATGTGAGTGTTTATATACATATGTGAGTGTGTTTATATACATTTGTGAGTGTTTATATACATATGTGAGTGTTTATATACATATGTGAGTGTGTTTATATACATATGTGAGTGTGTTTATATACATATGTGAGTGTGTTTATATACATATGTGAGTGTGTTTATATACATATGTGAGTTTGTTTATATACATATGTGAGTGTGTTTATATACATATGTGAGTGTTTATATACATATGTGAGTGTTTATATACATATGTGAGTGTGTTTATATACATATGTGAGTGTGTTTATATACATATGTGAGTGTTTATATACACATGTGAGTGTGTTTATATACACATGTGAGTGTGTTTATATACATATGTGAGTGTGTTTATATACATATGTGAGTGTGTTTATTATACATATGTGAGTTTGTTTATATACATATGTGAGTGTGTTTATATACATATGTGAGTGTTTATATACATATGTGAGTGTTTATATACATATGTGAGTGTGTTTATATACATATGTGAGTGTGTTTATATACATATGTGAGTGTTTATATACATATGTGAGTGTTTATATACATATGTGAGTGTTTATATACATATGTGAGTGTGTTTATATACATATGTGAGTGTGTTTATATACATATGTGAGTGTTTATATACATGTGTGAGTGTGTTTATATACATATGTGAGTGTTTATATACATATGTGAGTGTGTTTATATACATATGTGAGTGTTTATATACATATGTGAGTGTTTATATACATATGTGAGTGTTTATATACATATGTGAGTGTTTATATACATATGTGAGTGTGTTTATATACATATGTGATTGTGTTTACATACATATGTGAGTGTTTATATACATATGTGAGTGTTTATATACATATGTGAGTGTGTTTATATACATATGTGAGTGTTTATATACATGTGAGTGTGTTTATATACATATGTGAGTGTGTTTATATACATATGTGAGCGTGTTTATATACATATGTGAGTGTTTATATACACATGTGAGTGTGTTTATATACATATATGAGTGTGTTTTTTATACATATGTGAGTGTGTTTATATACATATGTGAGTGTTTATATACATATGTGAGTGTTTATATACATATGTGAGTGTGTTTATATACATATGTGAGTGTGTTTATATACATATGTGAGTGTGTTTATATACATATGTGAGTGTGTTTATATACATATGTGAGTGTTTATATACATATGTGAGTGTGTTTATATACACATATGTGAGTGTGTTTATATACACATGTGAGTGTGTTTATATACATATGTGAGTGTGTTTATATACACATGTGAGTTTGTTTATATGCATATGTGAGCGTGTTTATATACATATGTGAGTGTTTATATACATATGTGAGTGTGTTTATATACATATGTGAGTGTTTATATACATATGTGAGTGTGTTTATATACATATGTGAGTTTTTATATACACATGTGAGTGTGTTTATATACACATGTGAGTGTGTTTATATACATATGTGAGTGTGTTTATATACATATGTGAGTGTTTATATACATATGTGAGTGTTTATAATACATATGTGAGTGTTATATACAATATGTGAGTGGTTTATATACATATGTGAGTGTTTATTATACATATGTGAGTGTTTATATACATATGTGAGGTGTTGTTTATATACATATGTGAGTGTGTTTGTATATACATATGTGAGTGTGTTATATACACATGTGAGTGTTTATATACATATGTGGAAGTGTTTATATACCTATGTGGAGTGTTTATATACATATGTGAGTGTGTTTATATACATATAGTGAGGTGTGTTTAAATACATAAGTGAGTTTGTTTATATACATATGTGAGTGTTTTATATACATATTGTGAGGTGTTTCATATACATATGTGAGGTGTTATATACATATGTGAGTGTGTTTATATACATATGTGAGTGTGTTTTATATACATATGTGAGTGGTTTATATACACTTGTGAGAGTGTGTTTATATACAATGTGAGTGTGTTTATATACATATGTGAGTGTGTTTATATACATATGTGAGTGTGTTTATATACATATGTGAGTGTGTTTATATACATATGTGAGTGTGTTTATATACATATGAGAGTGTATTTATATACATATGTGAGTTTGTTTATATACATATGTGAGTGTGTTTATATACATATGTGAGTGTGTTTATATACATATGAGAGTGTATTTATAAACATATGTGAGTGTTTATATACATATGTGAGTGTGTTTATATACATATATGAGTGTTTATATACATATGTGAGTGTTTATATACATATGTGAGTGTTTATATACATATGTGAGTGTGTTTATATACATATGTGAGTGTGTTTATATACATATGTGAGTGTTTATATACATATGTGAGTGTTTATATACATATGTGAGTGTGTTTATATACATATGTGAGTGTGTTTATATACATATGTGAGTGTTTATATACATATGTGAGTGTTTATATACATATGTGAGTGTGTTTATATACACATGTGAGTGTGTTTATATACATATGTGAGTGTGTTTATATACACATGTGAGTGTGTTTATATAAATATGTGAGTGTGTTTATATACATATGTGAGCGTGTTTATATACATATGTGAGTGTTTATATACATATGTGAGTGTGTTTATATACATATGTGAGTGTTTATATACATATGTGAGTGTTTATATACATATGTGAGTGTGTTTATATACATATGTGAGTGTTTATATACATATGTGAGTGTGTTTATATACATATGTGAGTGTTTATATACATATGTGAGTGTTTATATACATATGTGAGTGTTTATATACATATGTGAGTGTGTTTATATACATATATGATTGTGTTTACATACATATGTGAGTGTTTATATACATATGTGAGTGTTTATATACATATGTGAGTGTGTTTATATACATATGTGAGTGTTTATATACATGTGAGTGTGTTTATATACATATGTGAGTGTTTATATACATATGTGAGTGTTTATATACATATGTGAGTGTGTTTATATACATATGTGAGTGTGTTTATATACACATGTGAGTGTGTTTATATACATATGTGAGTGTGTTTATATACACATGTGAGTTTGTTTATATACATATGTGAGCGTGTTTATATACATATGTGAGTGTTTATATACATATGTGAGTGTGTTTATATACATATGTGAGTGTTTATATACATATGTGAGTGTGTTTATATACATATGTGAGTGTTTATATACATATGTGAGTGTGTTTATATACATATGTGAGTGTTTATATACATATGTGAGTGTTTATATACATATGTGAGTGTGTTTATATACATATGTGAGTGTTTATATACATATGTGAGTGTGTTTATATACATATGTGAGTGTTTATATACATATGTGAGTGTTTATATACATATGTGAGTGTGTATTATACATATGTGAGTGTGTTTATATACATATGTGAATGTGTTTATATACATATGTGAGTGTGTTTATATACACATGTGAGTTTGTTTATATACATTAGTGAGCGTGTGTTTATATACATATCGTGAGTGTTTATATACATATGTGAGTGTGTTTATATACATATGTGAGTGTGTTTATATACATATGTGAGTGTTTATATACATATGTGAGTGTTTATATACATATGTGAGTGTTTATATACATATGTGAGTGTGTTTATATACATATGTGAATGTGGTTTATATACATATGTGAGTGTGTTTTATTACCCATGTGAGTTTGTTTATATACATATGTGAGCGTGTTTATATACATATGTGAGTGTTTATATACATATGTGAGTGTGTTTATATACACATGTGAGTGTGTTTATTACATATGTGAGTGTTTATATACATATGTGAGTGTTTATACACATATGAGAGTGTGTTTATATACATAATGTGAGTGTGTTTATTATACATATGTGAGAGTGTTTATACACATATGTGAGCGTGTTTATATACATATGTGAGTGTGTTTATATACATATGTGAGTGTTTATATACATATGTGAGTGTGTTTATATTACATATGTGAGTGTGTTTTATATACATATGTGAGCGTGTTTATATACAATATGTGAGCGTGTTTATATACATATGTGAGTGTGTTTATATACATATGTGAGTGTGTTTAGTATACATATGTGAGTGTGTTTATATACATTATGTGAGTGTGTTTATATACACATGTTAGTGTGTTTATATACACTATGTGAGTGTGTTTATATACATATGTGAGCGGTGTTTATATACATATGTGAGCTTTTATATACATATGTGAGTGTTTATATACATATGTGAGTGCGTTTTATATAGCATATGTGAGTGCTGTTTATATACATGATGTGAGTGTGTAATATATACAATATGTGAGTGTGTTTATATACAATGTGAGTGTTTATATAACATCATGAGAGTGTGTTTATATACCTATGATGAGGTTTATATACATATGTGAGGTGTTTATAAACATATGTGAGTGTTTTATATACATATGTGAGTGTGTTTATATACACATGTGAGTGTGTTATATACATATGTGAGTGTGTTTATATACATATGTGAGTGTTTATATACATAATGTGAGTGTGTTTATATACATATGTGAGTGTGTTTATATACATATGTGAGTGCTTATATACATATGTGAGTGTTTTATATACATATGTGAGTGTGTTTATATACATATGTGAGTGTGTTTATATACATATGTGAGTGTTTATATACATATGTGAGTGTTTATATACACATGTGAGTGTGTTTATAAACATATGTGAGTGTTTATATCACACATGTGAGTGTGTTATATACATATGTGAGTGTGTTTATATACATATGTGAGTGTGTTTTATATACATATGTGAGTGTTTATATACACTTGTGAGTGTGTTTATATACATATGTGAGTGTGTTTATATACTATGTGAGTGTTTATATACATATGTGAGTGTTTATACACATATTGTGAGTGTGTTTATATACATATGTGAGTGTGTTTATATACATATGTGAGTGTGTTTAGATACATATGTGAGTGTTTATATACACATGTGAGTGTGTTTATATACATATGTGAGTGTGTTTATATACATATGTGAGTGTGTTTATATACATATGTGAGGTGTTTATATACACTATGTGAGTGTTTATATACAATGTGAGTGTGTTTATATACATATGTGAGTGTGTTTATATACATATGTGAGTGTGTTTATATACATATGTGAGTGTGTTTATATACATATGTGAGTGTGTTATATACATCATGTGAGTGTGTTTATATACATATGTGAGTGTGTTTATATACATATGTGAGTGTGTTATATACATATGTGAGTGTGTTTATATACATATGTGAGTGTGTTTATATACATATGTGAGTGTGTTTATATACATATGTGAGTGTGTTTATATACATATGTGAGTGTGTTTATATACATATGTGAGTGTGTTTATATACATATGTGAGTGTGTTTATATACATATGTGAGTGTGTTTATATACATATGTGAGTGTGTTTATATACATATGTGAGTGTGTTTATATACATATGTGAGTGTTTATATATACATGTGAGTGTGTTTATATACACATGTGAGTGTGTTTATATACATATGTGAGTGTGTTTATATACATATGTGAGTGTGTTTATATACACATGTGAGTGTGTTTATATACATATGTGAGTGTGTTTATATACATATGTGAGTGTGTTTATATACATATGTGAGTGTGTTTATATACATATGTGAGTGTGTTTATGTACATATGTAAGTGTTTATGTACATATGTGAGTGTGTTTATATACACATGTGAGTGTGTTTATATACATATGTGAGTGTGTTTATATACACATGTGAGTGTGTTTATATACATATGTGAGTGTGTTTATATACATATGTGAGTGTGTTTATATACACATGTGAGTGTGTTTATATACACATGTGAGTGTGTTTATATACATATGTGAGTGTGTTTTTATACATATGTGAGTGTGTTTATATACATATGTGAGTGTGTTTATATACATATGTGAGTGTGTTTATATACATATGTGAGTGTGTTTATGTACATATGTAAGTGTTTATGTACATATGTGAGTGTGTTTATATACACATGTGAGTGTGTTTATATACACATGTGAGTGTGTTTATATACACATGTGAGTGTGTTTATATACACATGTGAGAGTGTTTATATATATATGTGAGTGTGTTTATATACATATGTGAGTGTTTATATACATATGTGTGTGTGTTTATATACATATGTGAGTGTTTATATACATATGTGAGTGTTTATGTACATATGTGAGTGTGTTTATATACACATGTGAGTGTGTTTATATACATATGAGAGTGTGTTTATATACATATGTGAGTGTGTTTATATACACATGTGTGTGTTTATATACATATGTGACTGTGTTTATATACACATATGTGAGTGTTTATATACATATGTGAGTGTGTTTATATACATATGTGAGTGTTTATATACATATGTGAGTGTTTATATACATATGTGAGTGTTTTATATACATATGTGAGTGTTTATATACATATGTGAGTGTGTTTATATACATATGTGAGTGTTTATATACATATGTGAGTGTTTATATACATATGTGAGTGTTTATATACATATGTGAGTGTGTTTATATACATATGTGAGTGTGTTTATATACATATGTGAGTGTTTATATACATATGTGAGTGTTTATATACATATGTGAGTGTGTTTATATACATATGTGAGTGTTTATATACATATGTGAGTGTATATATACATATGTGAGTGTTTATATACATATGTGAGTGTGTTTATATACATTTGTGAGTGTGTTTATATACATTTGTGAGTGTTTATATACATATGTGAGTGTGTTTATATACATATGTGAGTGTGTTTATATACATATGTGAGTGTGTTTATATACATATGTGAGTGTTTATATACATATGTGAGTGTGTTTATATACATATGTGAGTGTGTTTATATACATATGTGAGTGTGTTTATATACATTTGTGAGTGTTTATATACATATGTGAGTGTTTATATACTTATGTGAGTGTGTTTATATACATATGTGAGTGTGTTTATATACATATGTGAGTGTTTATATACATATGTGAGTGTGTTTATATACACATGTGAGTGTGTTTATATACATATGTGAGTGTGTTTATATACATATGTGAGTGTGTTTATATACATATGTGAGTTTGTTTATATACATATGTGAGTGTGTTTATATACATATGTGAGTGTGTTTTATATACATATGTGAGTGTGTTTATATACATATGTGAGTGTTTATATACATATGTGAGTGTGTTTATATACATATATGAGTGTTTATATACATATGTGAGTGTTTATATACATATGTGAGTGTGTTTATATACATATGTGAGTGTGTTTATATACATATGTGAGTGTGTTTATATACATATGTGAGTGTTTATATACATATGTGAGTGTGTTTATATACATATGTGAGTGTTTATATACATATGTGAGTGTGTTTATATACATATGTGAGTGTGTTTATATACATATGTGAGTGTGTTTATATACATATGTGTGTTTTTATACATATGTGAGTGTTTATATACATATGTGAGTGTGTTTATATAAACATGTGAGTGTGTTTATATACATATGTGAGTGTGTTTATATACACATGTGAGTGTGTTTATATAAATATGTGAGTGTGTTTATATACATATGTGAGCGTGTTTATATACATATGTGAGTGTTTATATACATATGTGATTGTGTTTATATACATATGTGAGTGTTTATATACATATGTGAGTGTTTATATACATATGTGAGTGTTTATATACATATGTGAGTGTTTATATACATATGTGAGTGTTTATATACATGTGTGAGTGTGTTTATATACATATGTGAGTGTTTATATACATATGTGAGTGTGTTAATATACATATGTGAGTGTTTATATACATATGTGAGTGTTTTATATACATATGTGAGTGTTTATATACATATGTGAGTGTGTTTATATACATATGTGATTGTGTTTACATACATATGTGAGTGTTTATATACATATGTGAGTGTTTATATACATATGTGAGTGTGTTTATATACATATGTGAGTGTTTATATACATGTGAGTGTGTTTTATATACATATGTGAGTGTGTTTATATACATATGTGAGCGTGTTTATATACATATGTGAGTGTTTATATACACATGTGAGTGTGTTTATATACATATATGATTGTGTTTATATACATATGTGAGTGTGTTTATATACATATGTGAGTGTTTATATACATATGTGAGTGTTTATATACATATGTGAGTGTGTTTATATACATATGTGAGTGTGTTTATATACATATGTGAGTGTGTTTATATACATATGTGAGTGTTTATATACATATGTGTGTGTTTATATACATATGTGAGTGTGTTTATATACATATGTGAGTGTGTTTATCTACACATGTGAGTGTGTTTATATAATATGTGAGTGTGTTTATATACACATGTGAGTTTGTTTATATACATATGTGAGCGTGTTTATATACATATGTGAGTGTTTATATACATATGTGAGTGTGTTTATATACATATGTGAGTGTTTATATACATATGTGAGTGTGTTTATATACATATGTGAGTGTTTATATACATATGTGAGTGTGTTTATATACATATGTGAGTGTTTATATACATATGTGAGTGTGTTTATATACATATGTGAGTGTGTTTATATACATATGTGAGTGTTTATATACATATGTGAGTGTATATATACATATGTGAGTGTTTATATACATATGTGAGTGTGTTTATATACATATGTGAGTGTTTATATACATATGTGAGTGTTTATATACATATGTGAGTGTTATATACATATGTGAGTGTTTATATACATATGTGAGTGTTTATATACATATGTGAGTGTTTATATACATATGTGAGTGTTTATATACATATGTGAGTGTTTATATACATATGTGAGTGTTTATATACATATGTGAGTGTGTTTATATACATATGTGAGTGTTTATATACATATGTGAGTGTTTATATACACATGTGAGTGTGTTTATATACATATGTGAATGTTTATATACATATGTGAGTGTGTTTTATATACATATGTGAGTGTGTTATATACATATGTGAGTGTGTTTATATACATATGTGAGTTTGTTTATATACATATGTGAGTGTGTTTATATACATTTGTGAGTGTTTATATACATATGTGAGTGTTTATATACATATGTGAGTGTGTTTATATACATATGTGAGTGTGTTTATATACATATGTGAGTGTTTATATACACATGTGAGTGTGTTTATATACACATGTGAGTGTGTTTATATACATATGTGAGTGTGTTTATATACATATGTGAGTGTGTTTATGTACATATGTAAGTGTTTATGTACATATGTGAGTGTGTTTATATACACATGTGAGTGTGTTTATATACACATGTGAGTGTGTTTATATACACATGTGAGTGTGTTTATATACACATGTGAGAGTGTTTATATATATATGTGAGTGTGTTTATATACATATGTGAGTGTTTATATACATATGTGTGTGTGTTTATATACATATGTGAGTGTGTTTTTATACATATGAGAGTGTGTTTATATACATATGTGTGTGTGTTTATATACATATGTGAGTGTGTTTATATACATATGTGAGTGTGTTTATATACACATGTGTGTGTTTATATACATATGTGACTGTGTTTATATACACATATGTGAGTGTTTATATACATATGTGAGTGTGTTTATATACATATGTGAGTGTTTATATACATATGTGAGTGTGTTTATATACATATGTGAGTGTTTATATACATATGTGAGTGTTTATATACATATGTGAGTGTGTTTATATACATATGTGAGTGTTTATATACATATGTGAGTGTTTATATACATATGTGAGTGTTTATATACATATGTGAGTGTGTTTATATACATTTGTGAGTGTTTATATACATATGTGAGTGTTTATATACATATGTGAGTGTGTTTATATACATATGTGTGAGTGTTTATATACACATGTGAGTGTGTTTATATACATATGTGAATGTTTATATACATATGTGAGTGTGTTTATATACATATGTGAGTGTGTTTATATACATATGTGAGTGTGTTTATATACATATGTGAGTTTGTTTATATACATATGTGAGTGTGTTTATATACATTTGTGAGTGTTTATATACATATGTGAGTGTTTATATACATATGTGAGTGTGTTTATATACATATGTGAGTGTGTTTATATACATATGTGAGTGTTTATATACACATGTGAGTGTGTTTATATACACATGTGAGTGTGTTTATATACATATGTGAGTGTGTTTATATACATATGTGAGTGTGTTTATATACATATGTGAGTTTGTTTATATACATATGTGAGTGTGTTTATATACATATGTGTGTGTGTTTATATACATATGTGAGTGTGTTTATATACATATGTGAGTGTGTTTATATACATATGTGTGTTTATATACATATGTGAGTGTTTATATACATATGTGAGTGTGTTTATATACATATGTGAGCGTGTTTATATACATATGTGAGTGTTTATATACATATGTGATTGTGTTTATATACATATGTGAGTGTTTATATACATATGTGAGTGTGTTTATATACATATGTGAGTGTTTATATACATATGTGAGTGTTTATATACATGTGTGAGTGTGTTTATATACATATGTGAGTGTTTATATACATATGTGAGTGTGTTTATATACATATGTGAGTGTTTATATACATATGTGAGTGTTTATATACATATGTGAGTGTTTATATACATATGTGAGTGTGTTTATATACATATGTGATTGTGTTTACATACATATGTGAGTGTTTATATACATATGTGAGTGTTTATATACATATGTGAGTGTGTTTATATACATATGTGAGTGTTTATATACATGTGAGTGTGTTTATATACATATGTGAGTGTGTTTATATACATATGTGAGCGTGTTTATATACATATGTGAGTGTTTATATACACATGTGAGTGTGTTTATATACATATATGAGTGTGTTTTTATACATATGTGAGTGTGTTTATATACATATGTGAGTGTTTATATACATATGTGAGTGTTTATATACATATGTGAGTGTGTTTATATACTTATGTGAGTGTGTTTATATACATATGTGAGTGTGTTTATATACATATGTGAGTGTTTATATACATATGTGAGTGTTTATATACATATGTGAGTGTGTTTATATACACATATGTGAGTGTGTTTATATACACATGTGAGTGTGTTTATATACATATGTGAGTGTGTTTATATACACATGTGAGTTTGTTTATATACATATGTGAGCGTGTTTATATACATATGTGAGTGTTTATATACATATGTGAGTGTGTTTATATACATATGTGAGTGTTTATATACATATGTGAGTGTGTTTATATACATATGTGAGTGTTTATATACATATGTGAGTGTGTTTATATACATATGTGAGTGTTTATATACATATGTGAGTGTGTTTATATACATATGTGAGTGTTTATATACATATGTGAGTGTTTATATACATATGTGAGTGTTTATATACATATGTGAGTGTGTTTATATACATTTGTGAGTGTTTATATACATATGTGAGTGTTTATATACATATGTGAGTGTGTTTATATACATATGTGAGTGTGTTTATATACATATGTGAGTGTTTATATACACATGTGAGTGTGTTTATATACATATGTGAATGTTTATATACATATGTGAGTGTGTTTATATACATATGTGAGTGTGTTAATATACATATGTGAGTGTGTTTATATACATATGTGAGTTTGTTTATATACATATGTGAGTGTGTTTATATACAATTGTGAGTGTTTATATACATATGTGAGTGTTTATATACATATGTGAGTGTGTTTATATACATATGTGAGTGTGTTTATATACATATGTGAGTGTGTTTATATACATATGTGAGTGTTTATATACATATGTGAGTGTTTATATACATATGTGAGTGTGTTTATATACATATGTGAGTGTGTTTATATACATATGTGAGTGTGTTTATATACAATTGTGAGTGTTTATATACATATGTGAGTGTTTATATACATATGTGAGTGTGTTTATATACATATGTGAGTGTGTTTATATACATTTGTGAGTGTGTTTATATACATATGTGAGTGTGTTTATATACATATGTGAGTGTGTTTATATACATATGTGAGTGTGTTTATATACATATGTGAGTGTGTTTATATACATATGTGAGTGTGTTTATATACATATGTGAGCGTGTTTATATACATATGTGAGTGTGTTTATATACATTTGTGAGTGTTTATATACATATGTGAGTGTTTATATACATATGTGAGTGTGTTTATATACATATGTGAGTGTGTTTATATACATATGTGAGTGTTTATATACACATGTGAGTGTGTTTATATACACATGTGAGTGTGTTTATATACATATGTGAGTGTGTTTATATACATATGTGAGTGTGTTTATATACATATGTGAGTGTGTTTATATACATATGTGAGTTTGTTTATATACATATGTGAGTGTGTTTATATACATATGTGAGTGTGTTTATATACATATGAGAGTGTATTTATATACATATGTGAGTGTTTATATACATATGTGAGTGTGTTTATATACATATATGAGTGTTTATATACATATGTGAGTGTTTATATACATATGTGAGTGTTTATATACATATGTGAGTGTGTTTATATACATATGTGAGTGTGTTTATATACATATGTGAGTGTTTATATACATATGTGAGTGTTTATATACATATGTGAGTGTGTTTATATACAAATGTGAGTGTTTATATACATATGTGAGTGTGTTTATATACACATGTGAGTGTGTTTATATACACATGTGAGTGTGTTTATATAAATATGTGAGTGTGTTTATATACATATGTGAGCGTGTTTATATACATATGTGAGTGTTTATATACATATGTGATTGTGTTTATATACATATGTGAGTGTTTATATACATATGTGAGTGTTTATATACATATGTGAGTGTTTATATACATATGTGAGTGTGTTTATATACATATGTGAGTGTTTATATACATATGTGAGTGTTTATATACATATGTGAGTGTGTTTATATACATATGTGAGTGTTTATATACATATGTGAGTGTGTTTATATACATATGTGAGTGTTTATATACATATGTGAGTGTTTATATACATATGTGAGTGTTTATATACATATGTGAGTGTGTTTATATACATATGTGAGTGTTTATATACATATGTGAGTGTTTATATACATATGTGAGTGTGTTTATATACATATGTGAGTGTTTATATACATGTGAGTGTGTTTATATACATATGTGAGTGTTTATATACATATGTGAGTGTTTATATACATATGTGAGTGTGTTTATATACATATGTGAGTGTGTTTATATACACATGTGAGTGTGTTTATATACATATGTGAGTGTGTTTATATACACATGTGAGTTTGTTTATATACATATGTGAGCGTGTTTATATACATATGTGAGTGTTTATATACATATGTGAGTGTGTTTATATACATATGTGAGTGTTTATATACATATGTGAGTGTGTTTATATACATATGTGAGTGTTTATATACATATGTGAGTGTGTTTATATACATATGTGAGTGTTTATATACATATGTGAGTGTTTATATACATATGTGAGTGTGTTTATATACATATGTGAGTGTTTATATACATATGTGAGTGTTTATATACATATGTGAGTGTTTATATACATATGTGAGTGTGTTTATATACATATGTGAATGTGTTTATATACATATGTGAGTGTGTTTATATACACATGTGAGTTTGTTTATATACATATGTGAGCGTGTTTATATACATATGTGAGTGTTTATATACATATGTGAGTGTGTTTATATACATTTGTGAGTGTGTTTATATACATATGTGAGTGTTTATATACATATGTGAGTGTTTATATACATATGTGAGTGTTTATATACATATGTGAATGTGTTTATATACATATGTGAGTGTGTTTATATACACATGTGAGTTTGTTTATATACATATGTGAGTGTGTTTATATACATATGTGAGTGTTTATATACATATGTGAGTGTGTTTATATACACATGTGAGTGTGTTTATATACATATGTGAGTGTTTATATACATATGTGAGTGTTTATACACATATGAGAGTGTGTTTATATACATATGTGAGTGTGTTTATATACATATGTGAGAGTGTTTATATACATATGTGTGTGTGTTTATATACATATGTGAGTGTGTTTAGATACATATGTGAGTGTGTTTATATACATATGTGAGAGTGTTTATATACATATGTGAGTGTTTATATACATATGTGAGTGTGTTTATATACATATGTGAGTGTGTTTATATACATATGTGAGTGTGTTTATTATACATCATGTGAGTGTGTTTATATACATTGTGAGTGTGTTTATATACATATGTGAGTGTGTTTATATACATATGTTGAGTGTGTTTAGTATACAAATGTGAGTGTGTTTATATACTATGTGAGTGTGTTTATATACATATGTGAGGTGTTTATATACATAGGTGAGTGTGTTTAGTATACAAATGTGAAGTGTTTATATACATATGTGAGTGTGTTTATAATACATATGTAGTGTGTTTATATACATATGTGAGTGTGTTTATATACATATGTGAGTGTGTTTATATACATATGTGAGAGTGTTTATATAGCACATTGTGAGTGTGTTTATATACATATGAGTGTGTTTATATACATATGTGAGTGTGTTTATATACATATGTGAGTGTTTATTACATATGTGAGTGTGTTTATGTACCACTACATATGTGAGTGTTTATATACATATGTGAGTGTGTTTATATACATATGTGAGTGTGTTTATATACATATGTGAGTGCTTATATACATATGTGAGTGTTTATATACATATGTGAGTGTGTTTATATACATATGTGAGTGTGTTTATATACATATGTGAGTGTGTTTATATACATATGTGAGTGTTTATATACATATGTGAGTGTTTATATACACATGTGAGTGTGTTTATAAACATATGTGAGTGTTTATATACACATGTGAGTGTGTTTATATACATATGTGAGTGTGTTTATATACATATGTGAGTGTTTATATACATATGTGAGTGTTTATATACATATGTGAGTGTGTTTATATACATATGTGAGTGTTTATATACATATGTGAGTGTTTATATACATATGTGAGTGTTTATATACATATGTGAGTGTTTATATACATATGTGAGTGTGTTTATATACATATGTGAGTGTTTATATACATATGTGAGTGTTTATATACATATGTGAGTGTTTATATACATATGTGAGTGTGTTTATATACATTTGTGAGTGTTTATATACATATGTGAGTGTTTATATACATATGTGAGTGTGTTTATATACATATGTGAATGTTTATATACATATGTGAGTGTGTTTATATACATATGTGAGTGTGTTTATATACATATGTGAGTGTGTTTATATACATATGTGAGTTTGTTTATATACATATGTGAGTGTGTTTATATACATTTGTGAGTGTTTATATACATATGTGAGTGTTTATATACATATGTGAGTGTGTTTATATACATATGTGAGTGTGTTTATATACATATGTGAGTGTTTATATACACATGTGAGTGTGTTTATATACACATGTGAGTGTGTTTATATACATATGTGAGTGTGTTTATATACATATGTGAGTGTGTTTATATAAATATGTGAGTGTGTTTATATACATATGTGAGTGTGTTTATATACATATGAGAGTGTATTTATATACATATGTGAGTGTTTATATACATATGTGAGTGTGTTTATATACATATATGAGTGTTTATATACATATCTGAGTGTTTATATACATATGTGAGTGTTTATATACATATGTGAGTGTGTTTATATACATATGTGAGTGTGTTTATATACATATGTGAGTGTTTATATACATATGTGAGTGTGTTTATATACATATGTGAGTGTTTATATACATATGTGAGTGTTTATATACATATGTGAGTGTGTTTATATACATATGTGAGTGTGTTTATATACATATGTGTGTTTATATACATATGTGAGTGTTTATATACATATGTGAGTGTGTTTATATACACATGTGAGTGTGTTTATATACATATGTGAGTGTGTTTATATACACATGTGAGTGTGTTTATATAAATATGTGAGTGTGTTTATATACATATGTGAGCGTGTTTATATACATATGTGAGTGTTTATATACATATGTCATTGTGTTTATATACATATGTGAGTGTTTATATACATATGTGAGTGTGTTTATATACATATGTGAGTGTTTATATACATATGTGAGTGTTTATATACATGTGTGAGTGTGTTTATATACATATGTGAGTGTTTATATACATATGTGAGTGTGTTTATATACATATGTGAGTGTTTATATACATATGTGAGTGTTTATATACATATGTGAGTGTTTATATACATATGTGAGTGTGTTTATATACATATGTGATTGTGTTTACATACATATGTGAGTGTTTATATACATATGTGAGTGTTTATATACATATGTGAGTGTGTTTATATACATATGTTAGTGTTTATATACATGTGAGTGTGTTTATATACATATGTGAGTGTGTTTATATACATATGTGAGCGTGTTTATATACATATGTGAGTGTTTATATACACATGTGAGTGTGTTTATATACATATATGAGTGTGTTTTTATACATATGTGAGTGTGTTTATATACATATGTGAGTGTTTATATACATATGTGAGTGTTTATATACATATGTGAGTGTGTTTATATACATATGTGAGTGTGTTTATATACATATGTGAGTGTGTTTATATACATATGTGAGTGTTTATATACATATGTGAGTGTTTATATACATATGTGAGTGTGTTTATATACATATGTGAGTGTGTTTATATACACATGTGAGTGTGTTTATATACATATGTGAGTGTGTTTATATACACATGTTAGTTTGTTTATATACATATGTGAGAGTGTTTATATACATATGTGAGTGTTTATATACATATGTGAGTGTGTTTATATACATATGTGAGTGTTTATATACATATGTGAGTGTGTTTATATACATATGTGAGTGTTTATATACATATGTGAGTGTGTTTATATACATATGTGAGTGTTTATATACATATGTGAGTGTGTTTATATACATATGTGAGTGTTTATATACATATGTGAGTGTTTATATACATATGTGAGTGTTTATATACATATGTGAGTGTGTTTATATACATTTGTGAGTGTTTATATACATATGTGAGTGTTTATATACATATGTGAGTGTGTTTATATACATATGTGAGTGTGTTTATATACATATGTGAGTGTTTATATACACATGTGAGTGTGTTTATATACATATGTGAATGTTTATATACATATGTGAGTGTGTTTATATACATATGTGAGTGTGTTTATATACATATGTGAGTGTGTTTATATACATATGTGAGTTTGTTTATATACATATGTGAGTGTGTTTATATACATTTGTGAGTGTTTATATACATATGTGAGTGTTTATATACATATGTGAGTGTGTTTATATACATATGTGAGTGTGTTTATATACATATGTGAGTTTTTATATACACATGTGAGTGTGTTTATATACACATGTGAGTGTGTTTATATACATATGTGAGTGTGTTTATATACATATGTGAGTGTGTTTATGTACATATGTAAGTGTTTATGTACATATGTGAGTGTGTTTATATACACATGTGAGTGTGTTTATATACACATGTGAGTGTGTTTATATACACATGTGAGTGTTTATATACATATGTGAGTGTGTTTATATACATATGTGAGTGTGTTTATATACATATGTGAGTGTGTTTATATACATATGTGAGTGTGTTTATATACATATGTGAGTTTGTTTATATACATATGTGAGTGTGTTTATATACATTTGTGAGTGTTTATATACATATGTGAGTGTTTATATACATATGTGAGTGTGTTTATATACATATGTGAGTGTGTTTATATACATATGTGAGTGTTTATATACACATGTGAGTGTGTTTATATACACATGTGAGTGTGTTTATATACATATGTGAGTGTGTTTATACATATGTGAGTGTGTTTATATACATATGTGAGTTTGTTTATATACATATGTGAGTGTGTTTATATACATATGTGAGTGTTTATATACATATGTGAGTGTTTATATACATATGTGAGTGTGTTTATATACATATGTGAGTGTGTTTATATACATATGTGTGTTTATATACATATGTGAGTGTTTATATACATATGTGAGTGTGTTTATATACATATGTGAGCGTGTTTATATACATATGTGAGTGTTTATATACATATGTGATTGTGTTTATATACATATGTGAGTGTTTATATACATATGTGAGTGTTTATATACATATGTGAGTGTGTTTATATACATATGTGAGTGTTTATATACATATGTGAGTGTTTATATACATGTGTGAGTGTGTTTATATACATATGTGAGTGTTTATATACATATGTGAGTGTGTTTATATACATATGTGAGTGTTTATATACATATGTGAGTGTTTATATACATATGTGAGTGTTTATATACATATGTGAGTGTGTTTATATACATATGTGATTGTGTTTACATACATATGTGAGTGTTTATATACATATGTGAGTGTTTATATACATATGTGAGTGTGTTTATATACATATGTGAGCGTGTTTATATACATATGTGAGTGTTTATATACACATGTGAGTGTGTTTATATACATATATGAGTGTGTTTTTATACATATGTGAGTGTGTTTATATACATATGTGAGTGTTTATATACATATGTGAGTGTTTATATACATATGTGAGTGTGTTTATATACATATGTGAGTGTGTTTATATACATATGTGAGTGTGTTTATATACATATGTGAGTGTTTATATACATATGTGAGTGTTTATATACATATGTGAGTGTGTTTATATACACATATGTGAGTGTGTTTATATACACATGTGAGTGTGTTTATATACACATGTGAGTTTGTTTATATGCATATGTGAGCGTGTTTATATACATATGTGAGTGTTTATATACATATGTGAGTGTGTTTATATACATATGTGAGTGTTTATATACATATGTGAGTGTGTTTATATACATATGTGAGTTTTTATATACACATGTGAGTGTGTTTATATACACATGTGAGTGTGTTTATATACATATGTGAGTGTGTTTATATACATATGTGAGTGTGTTTATATACATATGTGAGTGATGTTTAGTACATATGTGAGTGTGTTTATATACATATGTGAGTGTGTTTATATACACATATGTGAGTGTGTTTATATACATATGTGAGTGTGTTTATATACATATGTGAGTGTGTTTATATACATATGTGAGTGTGTTTATATACATATGTGAGTGTGTTTATATACATATGTGAGTGTTTATATACATATGTGAGTGTTTATATACATATGTGAGTGTGTTTATATACATATGTGAGTGTGTTTATATACATATGTGAGTGTGTTTATATACAAATGTGAGTGTTTATATACATATGTGAGTGTTTATATACATATGTGAGTGTGTTTATATACATATGTGAGTGTGTTTATATACATATGTGAGTGTGTTTATATACATATGTGAGTGTGTTTATATACATATGTGAGTGTGTTTATATACATATGTGAGTGTGTTATATACCATATGTGAGTGTGTTTATATACATATGTGAGTGTGTTTATATATATATGTGAGTGTGTTTATATACATATGTGAGTGTTTATATACATATGTGTGTGTGTTTATATACATATGTGAGTGTTTATATACATATGTGAGTGTGTTTATATACATATGAGAGTGTGTTTATATACATATGTGTGTGTGTTTATATACATATGTGAGTGTGTTTATATACATATGTGAGTGTGTTTATATACACATGTGTGTGTTTATATACATATGTGACTGTGTTTATATACACATATGTGAGTGTTTATATACATATGTGAGTGTGTTTATATACATATGTGAGTGTTTATATACATATGTGAGTGTGTTTATATACATATGTGAGTGTTTATATACATATGTGAGTGTTTATATACATATGTGAGTGTGTTTATATACATATGTGAGTGTTTATATACATATGTGAGTGTTTATATACATATGTGAGTGTTTATATACATATGTGAGTGTGTTTATATACATTTGTGAGTGTTTATATACATATGTGAGTGTTTATATACATATGTGAGTGTGTTTATATACATATGTGAGTGTGTTTATATACATATGTGAGTGTGTTTATATACATATGTGAGTGTGTTTATATACATATGTGAGTTTGTTTATATACATATGTGAGTGTGTTTATATACATTTGTGAGTGTTTATATACATATGTGAGTGTTTATATACATATGTGAGTGTGTTTATATACATATGTGAGTGTGTTTATATACATATGTGAGTGTTTATATACACATGTGAGTGTGTTTATATACACATGTGAGTGTGTTTATATACATATGTGAGTGTGTTTATATACATATGTGAGTGTGTTTATATACATATGTGAGTTTGTTTATATACATATGTGAGTGTGTTTATATACATATGTGAGTGTTTATATACATATGTGAGTGTTTATATACATATGTGAGTGTGTTTATATACATATGTGAGTGTGTTTATATACATATGTGAGTGTTTATATACATATGTGAGTGTTTATATACATATGTGAGTGTTTATATACATATGTGAGTGTGTTTATATACATATGTGAGTGTGTTTATATACATATGTGAGTGTTTATATACATGTGTGAGTGTGTTTATATACATATGTGAGTGTTTATATACATATGTGAGTGTGTTTATATACATATGTGAGTGTTTATATACATATGTGAGTGTTTATATACATATGTGAGTGTTTATATACATATGTGAGTGTTTATATACATATGTGAGTGTGTTTATATACATATGTGATTGTGTTTACATACATATGTGAGTGTTTATATACATATGTGAGTGTTTATATACATATGTGAGTGTGTTTATATACATATGTGAGTGTTTATATACATGTGAGTGTGTTTATATACATATGTGAGTGTGTTTATATACATATGTGAGCGTGTTTATATACATATGTGAGTGTTTATATACACATGTGAGTGTGTTTATATACATATATGAGTGTGTTTTTATACATATGTGAGTGTGTTTATAGTACATATGTGAGTGTTTATATACATAGGTGAGTGTTTATATACATATGTGAGTGTTTAGTATACATATGTGAGGTGTTTATATACATATGTGAGTGTGTTTTATATACATATGTGAGTGGTTTATATAGCATAAGTGAGTGTTTATATACATATGTGAGTGTGTTTTATAAACATATGTGAGTGTGTTTATATACATAGGTGAGTGTGTTTATATACATAAGTGAGTGTGTTTATATACATCATGTGAGTTGTTTATATAACGACATTGTGAGCGTGTTTATATACATATGTGAGTGTTTATATACATATGTGAGTGTGTTTATTTACATATGTGAGTGTGTTATATACATATGTGAGTGTGTTATATACATATGTGAGTGTTTATATACATATGTGAGTGTGTTTATAGACATATGTGAGTGGTGTTATATAGCATATGGAGTGTGTTTATTATACATATGTGAGGTGTTTATATACATATGTGAGTGTTTATATACATATGTGAGTGTGTTTATATACATATGTGAGTGTTTATATACATATGTGAGTGTTTATATACATATGTGAGTGTGTTATATACATATGTGAGTGTGTTTATATACATATGTGAGTGTTTATATAAATATGTGAGTGTTTATATAGTAATGTGAGTGTGTTTATATACATATGTGAATGTTTATATACATATGTGAGTGTGTTTATATACATATGTGAGTGTGTTTAATATACATATGTGAGTGTGTTTATATACATATGTGAGTTTGTTTATATACATATGTGAGTGTGTTTATATACATTTGTGAGTGTTTATATACATATGTGAGTGTTTCAGTATACATATGTGAGTGTGTTATATACATATGTGAGTGTGTTTTATATACATATGTGAGTGTTTACTATACCACATGTGAGTGTGTTATATACACATGTGAGTGTGTTTATATACATATGTGAGTGTGTTTATATACATATGTGAGTGTGGTTTATATAAATATGTGAGTGTGTTTATATACATATGTGAGTGTGTTTATATACATATGAGAGTGTATTTATATACATATGTGAGTTTGTTTATATACATATGTGAGTGTGTTTATATACATATGTGAGTGTGTTTATATACATATGAGAGTGTATTTATATACATATGTGAGTGTTTATATACATATGTGAGTGTGTTTATATACATATATGAGTGTTTATATACATATGTGAGTGTTTATATACATATGTGAGTGTTTATATACATATGTGAGTGTGTTTATATACATATGTGAGTGTGTTTATATACATATGTGAGTGTTTATATACATATGTGAGTGTTTATATACATATGTGAGTGTGTTTATATACATATGTGAGTGTGTTTATATACATATGTGAGTGTTTATATACATATGTGAGTGTTTATATACATATGTGAGTGTGTTTATATACACATGTGAGTGTGTTTATATACATATGTGAGTGTGTTTATATACACATGTGAGTGTGTTTATATAAATATGTGAGTGTGTTTATATACATATGTGAGCGTGTTTATATACATATGTGAGTGTTTATATACATATGTGAGTGTGTTTATATACATATGTGAGTGTTTATATACATATGTGAGTGTTTATATACATATGTGAGTGTGTTTATATACATATGTGAGTGTTTATATACATATGTGAGTGTGTTTATATACATATGTGAGTGTTTATATACATATGTGAGTGTTTATATACATATGTGAGTGTTTATATACATATGTGAGTGTGTTTATATACATATATGATTGTGTTTACATACATATGTGAGTGTTTATATACATATGTGAGTGTTTATATACATATGTGAGTGTGTTTATATACATATGTGAGTGTTTATATACATGTGAGTGTGTTTATATACATATGTGAGTGTTTATATACATATGTGAGTGTTTATATACATATGTGAGTGTGTTTATATACATATGTGAGTGTGTTTATATACACATGTGAGTGTGTTTATATACATATGTGAGTGTGTTTATATACACATGTGAGTTTGTTTATATACATATGTGAGCGTGTTTATATACATATGTGAGTGTTTATATACATATGTGAGTGTGTTTATATACATATGTGAGTGTTTATATACATATGTGAGTGTGTTTATATACATATGTGAGTGTTTATATACATATGTGAGTGTGTTTATATACATATGTGAGTGTTTATATACATATGTGAGTGTTTATATACATATGTGAGTGTGTTTATATACATATGTGAGTGTTTATATACATATGTGAGTGTGTTTATATACATATGTGAGTGTTTATATACATATGTGAGTGTTTATATACATATGTGAGTGTTTATATACATATGTGAGTGTGTTTATATACATATGTGAATGTGTTTATATACATATGTGAGTGTGTTTATATACACATGTGAGTTTGTTTATATACATATGTGAGCGTGTTTATATACATATGTGAGTGTTTATATACATATGTGAGTGTGTTTATATACATATGTGAGTGTGTTTATATACATATGTGAGTGTTTATATACATATGTGAGTGTTTATATACATATGTGAGTGTTTATATACATATGTGAGTGTGTTTATATACATATGTGAATGTGTTTATATACATATGTGAGTGTGTTTATATACACATGTGAGTTTGTTTATATACATATGTGAGCGTGTTTATATACATATGTGAGTGTTTATATACATATGTGAGTGTGTTTATATACACATGTGAGTGTGTTTATATACATATGTGAGTGTTTATATACATATGTGAGTGTTTATACACATATGAGAGTGTGTTTATATACATATGTGAGTGTGTTTATATACATATGTGAGAGTGTTTATACACATATGTGAGCGTGTTTATATACATATGTGAGTGTGTTTATATACATATGTGAGTGTTTATATACATATGTGAGTGTGTTTATATACATATGTGAGTGTGTTTATATACATATGTGAGCGTGTTTATATACATATGTGAGCGTGTTTATATACATATGTGAGTGTTTATATACATATGTGAGTGTGTTTATATACATATGTGAGTGTGTTTATATACATATGTGAGTGTGTTTATATACACATGTGAGTGTGTTTATATACACATGTGAGTGTGTTTATATACATATGTGAGCGTGTTTATATACATATGTGAGCTTTTTATATACATATGTGAGTGTTTATATACATATGTGAGTGCGTTTATATACATATGTGAGTGCGTTTATATACATATGTGAGTGTTTATATACATATGTGAGTGTGTTTATATACATATGTGAGTGTTTTTATAAACACATGTGAGTGTGTTTATATACCTATGTGAGTGTTTATATACATATGTGAGTGTGTTTATATACATATGTGAGTGTTTATATACATATGTGAGTGTGTTTATATACACATGTGAGTGTTTATATACATATGTGAGTGTGTTTATATACATATGTGAGTGTTTATATACATATGTGAGTGTGTTTATATACAATGTGAGTGGTTTATATACATTTGTGAGTGCTTTATATACATATGTGAGTGTTTATATACATATGTGAGTGTGTTTATATACACTATGTGAGTGTGTTTATATACATATGTGAGTGTTTATATACACATGTGAGTGTGTTATATACACATGTGAGTGTGTTTATATACATATGTGAGTGTGTTTATATACATATGTGAGGTGTTGTTTATATACATATGTGAGATGTGTTTATATACATATGTGAGTGTGTTTTATATACATATGTGAGTGTTTTATATACACATGTGAGTGTGTTTATATACATATGTGAGTGTGTTTATATACATATGTGAGTGTGTTTTTATATACATATGTGTGTGTTTATATACATATGTGCAGTGTTTATATACATATGTGAGTGTGTTTATATACATATGTGAGTGTTTATATTACATATGTGAGTGTTTTATATACATATGTGGATGTGTTTATATACATATGTGAGTGTGTTTATATACATATGTGAGTGTGTTTATATACATAATGTGAGTGTGTTATTATACATCATGTGAGTGTTTATGCTCATATTCTGAGTGTTTCTATACATGGTGTGAGTGTGTTTATATACACATCTGTGAGGTGTTATATACATATGTGAGTGTGTTTATATACATATGTGAGTGTTTATATACATATGTGAGTGTGTTTTATACATATGTGAGTGTTTATATACATCATGTGAGTGTTTATATACATATGTGAGTGTGTTTATATACATATGTGAGTGTTTTATATACATATGTGAGTGTTTTCTATACATATGTGAGTGTGTTATACTACATATGTGAGTCGTGTTTATATACATATGTGAGTGTTTATATACATGTGAGTGTGTTTTAATCACATATTTGAGTGTGTTTATTATACATATGGAGTGTGTTTATATACATATGTGAGTGTGTTTATATACATATGTGAGTGTGTTTATATACATATGTGAGTGTGTTTATATTACATATGTGAGTGTTTTATATACATATGTTGAGTGTGTTTATATACATATATGTGAGTGTTTATTATACATATGTGAGTGTGTTTATATACATATGTGAGTGTGTTTATAAACATATGTGTGTGTTTATATACATATGTGAGTGTGTTTATATACATATGTGAGTGTGTTTATATACATATGTGAGTGTGTTTATATACACATGTAAGTGTGTTTATATACACATGTGAGTGTGTTTATATACATATGTGAGTGTTTATATACACATGTGAGTGTGTTTATATACATATGTGAGTGTGTTTATATACATATGTGAGTGTTTATATACATATGTGAGTGTTTATATACACATGTGAGTGTGTTTATAAACATATGTGAGTGTTTATATACACATGTGAGTGTGTTTATATACATATGTGAGTGTGTTTATATACATATGTGAGTGTGTTTATATACATATGTGAGTGTTTATATACACATGTGAGTGTGTTTATATACATATGTGAGTGTGTTTATATACATATGTGAGTGTTTATATACATATGTGAGTGTTTATACACATATGTGAGTGTGTTTATATACATATGTGAGTGTGTTTATATACATATGTGAGTGTTTATATACACATGTGAGTGTTTATATACATATGTGAGTGTGTTTATATACATATGTGAGTGTGTTTATATACATATGTGAGTGTGTTTATATACATATGTGTGTTTATATACACATGTGAGTGTTTATATACATATGTGAGTGTGTTTATATACATATGTGAGTGTGTTTATATACATATGTGAGTGTGTTTATATACATATGTGAGTGTTTATATACACATGTGAGTGTTTATATACATATGTGAGTGTGTTTATATACATATGTGAGTGTGTTTATATACATATGTGAGTGTGTTTATATACATATGTGAGTGTTTATACACATATGTGAGTGTGTTTATATACATATGTGAGTGTGTTTATATACATATGTGAGTGTTTATATACACATGTGAGTGTTTATATACATATGTGAGTGTGTTTATATACATATGTGAGTGTGTTTATATACATATGTGAGTGTGTTTATATACATATGTGAGTGTGTTTATATACAACATGTGAGTTGTTTATATACATATGTGAGTGAGTTTATATACATATGTGAGTGTGTTTATATACATATGTGAGTGTGTTTATATACAAATGTGAGTGTGTTTATATACCATATGTGAGTGTGTTTATATACATATGTGAGTGTTGTAGTATACATATGTGAGTGTGGTTTATATATCATATGTGAGTGTGTTTATATACATATGTGAGTGTTTATATACATATGTGAGTGTGTTTATATACATATGTGAGTGTGTTTATATACATATGTGAGTGTGTTTATATACATATGTGAGTGTGTTTATATACATATGTGAGTGTGTTTATATACATATGTGAGTGTTTATATACATATGTGAGTGTGTTTATATACATATGTGAGTGTTTATATACATATGTGAGTGTGTTTATATACATATGTGAGTGTTTATATACATATGTGAGTGTGTTTATATACACTATGTGAGTGTGTTTATATACCACATGTGAGTGTTTTATATACATATGTGAGTGTGTTTATATACATATGTGAGTGTTTATATACATATGTGAGTGTGTTATATACATACATATGTGAGTGTGTTTATATACATATGTGAGTGCTTTAATATACATATGTGAGTGTTTATATACATATTGTGAGTGTGTTTTATATACATATGTGAGTGTGTTTATATACATATGTGAGTGTTTATATACATATGTGAGGTTTTATATACATATGTGAGTGTGTTTATATACATATGTGAGTGTTTTATATACACATGTGAGTGTGTTTATATACACATGTGAGTGTGTTTATATACATATGTGAGTGTGTTTATATACATATGTGAGTGTTTATATACACATGTGAGTGTGTTTATATACATATGTGAGTGTGTTTATATACATATGTGAGTGTTTATATACATATGTGAGTGATTATATACACATGTGAGTGTGTTTATATACATATGTGAGTTGTGTTTCTAATACATATGTGAGTTGTTTATATACACATGTGAGTGTTTATATACATATGTGAGTGTGTTTATATACATATGTGAGTGTGTTTATATACATATGTGAGTGTGTTTATATACATATGTGAGTGTTTATATACACTTGTGAGTGTTTTTATATACATATGTGAGTGTGTTTATATACATATGTGAGTGTGTTTATATACATATGTGAGTGTGTTTATATACATATGTGAGTGTGTTTATATACATAGTGAGTGTTTATATCAATGTGAGTGTTTATTACATATGTGAGTGTTTTATATACATATGTGAGTGTGTTTATATACATATGTGAGTGTGTTTATATACATATGTGAGTGTGTTTATATACATATGTGAGTGTGTTTTATATACATATGTGAGTGTGTTTAGACTACATATGTGAGTGTGTTTAGATACATATGTGAGTGTGTTTAGATACATATGTGAGTGTGTTTATATACATATGTGAGTGTGTTTATATACATATGTGAGTGTGTTTTATATACATATGTGAGTGTTTATATACATATGTGAGTGTGTTTATATACATATGTGAGTGTGTATATATACATATGTGAGTGTTGTTTATATACATATGTGAGTGTGTTTATAAACAAATGTGTGTGTTTATATACATATGTGAGTGTGTTTAATATACATATGTGAGTGTGTTTATATACATATGTGAGTGTGTTTATATACACATGTAAGTGTGTTTATATACACATGTGAGTGTGTTTATATCAAATGTGAGTGTTTATATACACATGTGAGTGTGTTTATATACATATGTGAGTGTGTTTATATACATAGGTGATGGAGTGTGTTTTTATATACCTATGTGAGTGTGTTTTATATACATATGTGAGTGTGTTTTATATACATATGTGAGTGTGTTTATATACATATGTGAGTGTGTTTATATACATATGTGAGTGTGTTTATATACATATGTGAGTGTGTTTATATACAATGTGAGTGTGTTTTATATACATATGTGAGTGTGTTATATACATATGTGAGGTAATGTGGTTTATTATACATATATGATTGTGTTTATATACATATGTGAGTGTGTTTTTATACATATGTGAGTGTGTTTATATACATATGTGAGTGTTTATATACATATGTGAGTGTGTTTATATACATATGTGATTGTGTTTATATACATATGTGAGTGTTTATATACTTATGTGAGTGTTTATATACACATGTGAGTGTGTTTATATACATATGTGAGTGTGTTTTTATACATATGTGAGTGTGTTTATATACATATGTGAGTGTGTTTATGTACATATGTGAGTGTGTTTATATACATATGTGAGTGTGTTTATATACATATGTGAGTGTGTTTATATATACATGTGAGTGTGTTTATATACACATGTGAGTGTGTTTATATACATATGTGAGTGTTTATATACATATGTGAGTGTGTTTATATACATATGTGATTGTGTTTATATACATATGTGAGTGTTTATATACTTATGTGAGTGTTTATATACACATGTGAGTGTGTTTATATACATATGTGAGTGTGTTTTTATACATATGAGAGTGTGTTTATATACATATGTGAGTGTGTTTATGTACATATGTGAGTGTGTTTATATACATATGTGAGTGTGTTTATATACATATGTGAGTGTGTTTATATACATTGTGAGTGTGTTTATATACATATGTGAGTGTGTTTATATACATATGTGAGTGTGTTTATATACATATGTGAGTGTGTTTATATACATATGTGAGTGTGTTTATATACATATGTGAGTGTGTTTATATACATATGTGAGTGTGTTTATATACATATGTGAGTGTGTTTATATACACATGTGAGTGTGTTTATAAACATATTGAGTGTGTTTTATATACATATGTGAGTGTGTTTATATACATATGTGAGTGTGTTTATATACATATGTGAGTGTGTTTATATACATATGTGAGTGTGTTTATATACATATGTAAGTGTGTTTATATACATATGTGAGTGTGTTTATATACATATGTGAGTGTGTTTATATACACATGTGAGTGTGTTTATATACACATGTGAGTGTGTTTATATACATATGTGAGTGTGTTTATATACATATGTGAGTGTGTTTATATACATATGTGAGTGTGTTTATATACACATGTGAGTGTGTTTATATACATATATGAGTGTGTTTTTATACATATGTGAGTGTGTTTATATACATATGTGAGTGTGTTTATATACATATGTGAGTGTGTTTATATACATATGTGAGTGTGTTTATATACATATGTAAGTGTGTTTATATACATATGTGAGTGTGTTTATATACATATGTGAGTGTGTTTATATACATATGTGTGTTTATATACACATGTGAGTGTTTATATACATATGTGAGTGTGTTTATATACATATGTGAGTGTGTTTATATACATATGTGAGTGTGTTTATATACATATGTGAGTGTTTATATACACATGTGAGTGTTTATATACATATGTGAGTGTGTTTATATACATATGTGAGTGTGTTTATATACATATGTGAGTGTGTTTATATACATATGTGAGTGTGTTTATACACATATGTGAGTGTGTTTATATACATATGTGAGTGTGTTTATATACATATGTGAGTGTTTATATACACATGTGAGTGTTTATATACATATGTGAGTGTGTTTATATACATATGTGAGTGTGTTTATATACATATGTGAGTGTGTTTATATACATATGTGAGTGTTTATATACACATGTGAGTGTTTATATACATATGTGAGTGTGTTTATATACATATGTGAGTGTGTTTATATACATATGTGAGTGTTTATATACATATGTGAGTGTGTTTATATACATATGTGAGTGTTTATATACACATGTGAGTGTGTTTATATACATATGTGAGTGTGTTTATATACATATGTGAGTGTGTTTATATACATATGTGAGTGTGTTTATATACATATGTGAGTGTGTTTATACACATATGTGAGTGTGTTTATATACATATGTGAGTGTGTTTAGATACATATGTGAGTGTGTTTAGATACATATGTGAGTGTGTTTATATACATATGTGAGTGTGTTTATATACATATGTGAGTGTGTTTATATACATATGTGAGTGTGTTTATATACATATGTGAGTGTTTATATACATATGTGAGTGTGTTTATATACATATGTGAGTGTTTATATACACATGTGAGTGTGTTTATATACATATGTGAGTGTGTTTATAAACATATGTGTGTGTTTATATACATATGTGAGTGTGTTTATATACATATGTGAGTGTGTTTATATACATATGTGAGTGTGTTTATATACACATGTAAGTGTGTTTATATACACATGTGAGTGTGTTTATATACATATGTGAGTGTGTTTATATACACATGTGAGTGTGTTTATATACATATGTGAGTGTGTTTATATACATATGTGAGTGTTTATATACATATGTGAGTGTTTATATACACATGTGAGTGTGTTTATAAACATATGTGAGTGTTTATATACACATGTGAGTGTGTTTATATACATATGTGAGTGTGTTTATATACATATGTGAGTGTGTTTATATACATATGTGAGTGTTTATATACACATGTGAGTGTGTTTATATACATATGTGAGTGTGTTTATATACATATGTGAGTGTTTATATACATATGTGAGTGTTTATACACATATGTGAGTGTGTTTATATACATATGTGAGTGTGTTTATATACATATGTGAGTGTTTATATACACATGTGAGTGTTTATATACATATGTGAGTGTGTTTATATACATATGTGAGTGTGTTTATATACATATGTGAGTGTGTTTATATACATATGTGTGTTTATATACACATGTGAGTGTTTATATACATATGTGAGTGTGTTTATATACATATGTGAGTGTGTTTATATACATATGTGAGTGTGTTTATATACATATGTGAGTGTTTATATACACATGTGAGTGTTTATATACATATGTGAGTGTGTTTATATACATATGTGAGTGTGTTTATATACATATGTGAGTGTGTTTATATACATATGTGAGTGTGTTTATACACATATGTGAGTGTGTTTATATACATATGTGAGTGTGTTTAGATACATATGTGAGTGTGTTTAGATACATATGTGAGTGTGTTTATATACATATGTGAGTGTGTTTATATACATATGTGAGTGTGTTTATATACATATGTGAGTGTGTTTATATACATATGTGAGTGTTTATATACATATGTGAGTGTGTTTATATACATATGTGAGTGTTTATATACACATGTGAGTGTGTTTATATACATATGTGAGTGTGTTTATAAACATATGTGTGTGTTTATATACATATGTGAGTGTGTTTATATACATATGTGAGTGTGTTTATATACATATGTGAGTGTGTTTATATACACATGTAAGTGTGTTTATATACACATGTGAGTGTGTTTATATACATATGTGAGTGTTTATATACACATGTGAGTGTGTTTATATACACATGTGAGTGTGTTTATATACATATATGAGTGTGTTTTTATATATATGTGAGTGTGTTTATATACATATGTGAGTGTGTTTATATACATATGTGAGTGTTTATATACATATTTGAGTGTGTTTATATACATATGTGAGTGTGTTTATATACACATGTGAGTGTGTTTATATACATATGTGAGTGTGTTTATATACATATGTGAGTGTTTATATACATATGTGAGTGTTTATATACATATATGATTGTGTTTATATACATATGTGAGTGTGTTTTTATACATATGTGAGTGTGTTTATATACATATGTGAGTGTTTATATACATATGTGAGTGTGTTTATATACATATGTGATTGTGTTTATATACATATGTGAGTGTTTATATACTTATGTGAGTGTTTATATACACATGTGAGTGTGTTTATATACATATGTGAGTGTGTTTTTATACATATGTGAGTGTGTTTATATACATATGTGAGTGTGTTTATGTACATATGTGAGTGTGTTTATATACATATGTGAGTGTGTTTATATACATATGTGAGTGTGTTTATATATACATGTGAGTGTGTTTATATACACATGTGAGTGTGTTTATATACATATGTGAGTGTTTATATACATATGTGAGTGTGTTTATATACATATGTGATTGTGTTTATATACATATGTGAGTGTTTATATACTTATGTGAGTGTTTATATACACATGTGAGTGTGTTTATATACATATGTGAGTGTGTTTTTATACATATGAGAGTGTGTTTATATACATATGTGAGTGTGTTTATGTACATATGTGAGTGTGTTTATATACATATGTGAGTGTGTTTATATACATATGTGAGTGTGTTTATATATACATGTGAGTGTGTTTATATACACATGTGAGTGTGTTTATATACACATGTGAGTGTGTTTATATACATATGTGAGTGTGTTTATATACATATGTGAGTGTGTTTATATACACATGTGAGTGTGTTTATATACATATGTGAGTGTGTTTATATACATATGTGAGTGTGTTTATATACACATGTGAGTGTGTTTATATACATATATGAGTGTGTTTTTATACATATGTGAGTGTGTTTATATACATATGTGAGTGTGTTTATATACATATGTGAGTGTGTTTATATACATATGTGAGTGTGTTTATATACATATGTAAGTGTGTTTATATACATATGTGAGTGTGTTTATATACACATGTGAGTGTGTTTATATACATATGTGAGTGTGTTTATATACATATGTGAGTGTGTTTATATACATATGTGAGTGTGTTTATATACATATGTGAGTGTGTTTATATACACATGTGAGTGTGTTTATATACATATATGAGTGTGTTTTTATACATATGTGAGTGTGTTTATATACATATGTGAGTGTGTTTATATACATATGTGAGTGTGTTTATATACATATGTGAGTGTGTTTATATACATATGTAAGTGTGTTTATATACATATGTGAGTGTGTTTATATACATATGTGAGTGTGTTTATATACACATGTGAGTGTGTTTATATACATATGTGAGTGTGTTTATATACATATGTGAGTGTGTTTATATACATATGTGAGTGTGTTTATATACATATGTGAGTGTGTTTATATACATATGTGAGTGTGTTTATATACATATATGAGAGTGTTTTTATACATATGTGAGTGTGTTTATATACATATGTGATTGTGTTTTCTGTGCTTCTCCAGTGTCACAAATATTTTATAATTCCTCTCATTACGTTACTGGATTCACTTTAATTAAAACTGTTATTACTGTAGACCCCAAATGCTCCGTTAAACCTACTCCCTTTGTCTCATATGCAAATATTTAACACCTGTAGTGATGAATTATTTCTTAAGATTCTCGTATCCCCAGGAAATACATATCAAGTAATATTATTAGTGTTGTGACCTGCACATACTCCCTCCCGCTAATGAGTGCTCATTAATACAGATAAGCATCACATTCACTGGCTGAAGTCTGAAAAGCAACAACAGTATCTTCAGGGCTGGATTCCAAACAGCAATGAGTGAGTATAAACCTCAGTGCTGGGCATCAGCAGCAGGAGATAGATCGGTCTTAGTGTGAGGATACAATGGGTGCAGGCTTGGCTGCTGTACAATATCAGACTCAGTCAGTGCTGGGCATCAGCAGCAGGAGATAGATGGGTGTGAGAATACAAGGGGTGCAGGCTTGGCTGCTGTACAATATCAGACTCAGTCAGTGCTGGGCATCAGCAGCAGGAGATAGATGGGTGTGAGAATACAAGGGGTGCAGGCTTGGCAAATGCTGTACAATATCAGACTCAGTGCTGGGCATCAGCAGCAGGAGATAGATGGGTGTGAGAATACAAGGGGTGCAGGCTTGGCTGCTGTACAATATCAGGTTCAGTCAGTGCTGGGCATCAGCAGCAGGAGATAGATGGGTGTGAGAATACAAGGGGTGCAGGCTTGGCTGCTGTACAATATCAGACTCAGTCAGTGCTGGGCATCAGCAGCAGGAGATAGATGGGTGTGAGAATACAAGGGGTGCAGGCTTGGCTGCTGTACAATATCAGACTCAGTCAGTGCTGGGCATCAGAAGCAGGAGATAGATGGGTATGAGAATACAAGGGGTGCAGGCTTGGCTGCTGTACAATATCAGGTTCAGTCAGTGCTGGGCATCAGCAGCAGGAGATAGATGGGTGTGAGAATACAAGGGGTGCAGGCTTGGCTGCTGTACAATATCAGACTCAGTCAGTGCTGGGCATCAGCAGCAGGAGATAGATGGGTATGAGAATACAAGGGGGTGCAGGCTTGGCACCTCGCTGTACAATATCAGACTCAGTCATTGCTGGGCATCAGCAGCAGGAGATAGATGGGTGTGAGAATACAAGGGGTGCAGGCTTGGCTGCTGTACAATATCAGACTCAGTCAGTGCTGGGCATCAGCAGCAGGAGATAGATGGGTGTGAGAATACAAGGGGTGCAGGCTTGGCTGCTGTACAATATCAGACTCAGTCAGTGCTGGGCATCAGCAGCAGGAGATAGATGGGTGTGAGAATACAAGGGGTGCAGGCTTGGCTGCTGTACAATATCAGACTCAGTGCTGGGCATCAGCAGCAGGAGATAGATGGGTGTGAGAATACAAGGGGTGCAGGCTTGGCTGCTGTACAATATCAGGTTCAGTCAGTGCTGGGCATCAGCAGCAGGAGATAGATGGGTGTGAGAATACAAGGGGTTCAGGCTTGGCTGCTGTACAATATCAGACTCAGTCAATGCTGGGCATCAGCAGCAGGAGATAGATGGGTGTGAGAATACAAGGGGTGCAGGCTTGGCTGCTGTACAATATCAGACTCAGTGCTGGGCATCAGCAGCAGGAGATAGATGGGTGTGAGAATACAAGGGGTGCAGGCTTGGCTGCTGTACAATATCAGACTCAGTCAGTGCTGGGCATCAGCAGCAGGAGATAGATGGGTGTGAGAATACAAGGGGTTGCAGGCTTGGCTGCTGTACAATATCAGATTCAGTCAATGCTGGGCATCAGCAGCAGGAGATAGATGGGTGTGAGAATACAAGGGGTGCAGGCTTGGCTGCTGTACAATATCAGACTCAGTCAGTGCTGGGCATCAGCAGCAGGAGATAGATGGGTGTGAGAATACAAGGGGTGCAGGCTTGGCTGCTGTACAATATCAGACTCAGTCAGTGCTGGGCATCAGCAGCAGGAGATAGATGGGTGTGAGAATACAAGGGGTGCAGGCTTGGCTGCTGTACAATATCAGACTCAGTCAGTGCTGGGCATCAGCAGCAGGAGATAGATGGGTGTGAGAATACAAGGGGTGCAGGCTTGGCTGCTGTACAATATCAGACTCAGTGCTGGGCATCAGCAGCAGGAGATAGATGGGTGTGAGAATACAAGGGGTGCAGGCTTGGCTGCTGTACAATATCAGACTCAGTCAGTGCTGGGCATCAGCAGCAGGAGATAGATGGGTGTGAGAATACAAGGGGTGCAGGCTTGGCTGCTGTACAATATCAGATTCAGTCAGTGCTGGGCATCAGCAGCAGGAGATAGAAGGGTGTGAGAATACAAGGGGTGCAGGCTTGGCTGCTGTACAATATCAGACTCAGTCAGTGCTGGGCATCAGCAGCAGGAGATAGATGGGTGTGAGAATACAAGGGGTGCAGGCTTGGCTGCTGTACAATATCAGACTCAGTGCTGGGCATCAGCAGCAGGAGATAGATGGGTGTGAGAATACAAGGGGTGCAGGCTTGGCTGCTGTACAATATCAGGTTCAGTCAGTGCTGGGCATCAGCAGCAGGAGATAGATGGGTGTGAGAATACAAGGGGTTCAGGCTTGGCTGCTGTACAATATCAGACTCAGTCAATGCTGGGAATCAGCAGCAGGAGATAGATGGGTGTGAGAATACAAGGGGTGCAGGCTTGGCTGCTGTACAATATCAGACTCAGTGCTGGGCATCAGCAGCAGGAGATAGATGGGTGTGAGAATACAAGGGGTGCAGGCTTGGCTGCTGTACAATATCAGACTCAGTCAGTGCTGGGCATCAGCAGCAGGAGATAGATGGGTGTGAGAATACAAGGGGTTGCAGGCTTGGCTGCTGTACAATATCAGATTCAGTCAATGCTGGGCATCAGCAGCAGGAGATAGATGGGTGTGAGAATACAAGTGGTGCAGGCTTGGCTGCTGTACAATATCAGGTTCAGTCAGTGCTGGGCATCAGCAGCAGGAGATAGATGGGTATGAGAATACAAGGGGGTGCAGGCTTGGCTGCTGTACAATATCAGACTCAGTCAGTGCTGGGCATCAGCAGCAGGAGATAGATGGGTGTGAGAATACAAGGGGTGCAGGCTTGGCTGCTGTACAATATCAGACTCAGTCAGTGCTGGGCATCAGCAGCAGGAGATTGATGAGTGTGAGAATACAAGGGGTGCAGGCTTGGCTGCTGTACAATATCAGACTCAGTCAGTGCTGGGCATCAGCAGCAGGAGATAGATGGGTGTGAGAATACAAGGGGTGCAGGCTTGGCTGCTGTACAATATCAGACTCAGTCAGTGCTGGGCATCAGCAGCAGGAGATAGATGGGTGTGAGAATACAAGGTGTGCAGGCTTGGCTGCTGTACAATATCAGGTTCAGTCAGTGCTGGGCATCAGCAGCAGGAGATAGATGGGTATGAGAATACCGAGGGGTGCAGGCTTGGCTGCTGTACAATATCAGACTCAGTCAGTGCTGGGCATCAGCAGCAGGAGATAGATGGGTATGAGAATACAAGGGGTGCAGGCTTGGCTGCTGTACAATATCAGACTCAGTCAGTGCTGGGCATCAGCAGCAGGAGATAGATGGGTGTGAGAATACAAGGGGTTCAGGCTTGGCTGCTGTGCAATATCATGTTCAGTCAGTGCTGGTCATCAGCAGCAGGAGATAGATGGGTGTGAGAATACAAGGGGTGCAGGCTTGGCTGCTGTACAATATCAGACTCAGTCAGTGCTGGGCATCAGCAGCAGGATATAGATGGGTGTGAGAATACAAGGGGTGCAGGCTTGGCTGCTGTACAATATCAGACTCAGTCAGTGCTGGGCATCAGCAGCAGGAGATAGATGGGTGTGAGAATACAAGGGGTGCAGGCTTGGCTGCTGTACAATATCAGATTCAGTCAGTGCTGGGCATCAGCAGCAGGAGATAGATGGGTGTGAGAATACAAGGGGTGCAGGCTTGGCTGCTGTACAATATCAGGTTCAGTCAGTGCTGGGCATCAGCAGCAGGAGATAGATGGGTATGAGAATACAAGGGGTGCAGGCTTGGCTGCTGTACAATATCAGACTCAGTCAGTGCTGGGCATCAGCAGCAGGAGATAGATGGGTATGAGAATACAAGGGGTGCAGGCTTGGCTGCTGTACAATATCAGACTCAGTCAGTGCTGGGCATCAGCAGCAGGAGATAGATGGGTATGAGAATACAAGGGGTGCAGGCTTGGCTGCTGTACAATATCAGACTCAGTCAGTGCTGGGCATCAGCAGCAGGAGATAGATGGGTGTGTGAATACAAGGGGTGCAGGCTTGGCTGCTGTACAATATCAGACTCAGTCAGTGCTGGGCATCAGCAGCAGGAGATAGATGGGTGTGAGAATACAAGGGGTTCAGGCTTGGCTGCTGTACAATATCAGGTTCAGTCAGTGCTGGGCATCAGCAGCAGGAGATAGATGGGTTTGAGAATACAAGGGGTGCAGGCTTGGCTGCTGTACAATATCAGACTCAGTGCTGGGCATCAGCAGCAGGAGATAGATGGGTGTGAGAATACAAGGGGTGCAGGCTTGGCTGCTGTACAATATCAGACTCAGTCAGCGCTGGGCATCAGCAGCAGGAGATAGATGGGTGTGAGAATACAAGGGGTGCAGGCTTGGCTGCTGTACAATATCAGACTTAGTCAGTGCTGGGCATCAGCAGCAGGAGATAGATGGGTGTGAGAATACAAGGGGTGCAGGCTTGGCTGCTGTACAATATCAGGTTCAGTCAGTGCTGGGCATCAGCAGCAGGAGATAGATGGGTGTGAGAATACAAGGTGTGCAGGCTTGGCTGCTGTACAATATCAGACTCAGTCAGTGCTGGGCATCAGCAGCAGGAGATAGATGGGTGTGAGAATACAAGGGGTGCAGGCTTGGCTGCTGTACAATATCAGACTCAATCAGTGCTGGGCATCAGCAGCAGGAGATAGATGGGTGTGAGAATACAAGGGGTGCAGGCTTGGCTGCTGTGCAATATCAGACTCAGTCAGTGCTGGGCATCAGCAGTAGGAGATAGATGGGTGTGAGAATACAAGGGGTGCAGGCTTGGCTGCTGTACAATATCAGACTCAGTCAGTGCTGGGCATCAGCAGCAGGAGATAGATGGGTGTGAGAATACCGAGGGGTGCAGGCTTGGCTGCTGTACAATATCAGACTCAGTCAGTGCTGGGCATCAGCAGCAGGAGATAGATGGGTGTGAGAATACAAGGGGTGCAGGCTTGGCTGCTGTACAATATCAGACTCAGTCAGTGCTGGGCATCAGCAGCAGGAGATAGATGGGTGTGAGAATACAAGGGGTGCAGGCTTGGCTGCTGTACAATATCATGTTCAGTCAGTGCTGGGCATCAGCAGCAGGAGATTGATGGGTGTGAGAATACCGGGGGGTGCAGGCTTGGCTGCTGTACAATATCAGACTCAGTCAGTGCTGGGCATCAGCAGCAGGAGATAGATGGGTGTGAGAATACAAGGGGTGCAGGCTTGGCTGCTGTACAATATCAGACTCAGTCAGTGCTGGGCATCAGCAGCAGGAGATAGATGGGTGTGAGAATACAAGGGGGTGCAGGCTTGGCTGCTGTACAATATCAGACTCAGTCAGTGCTGGGCATCAGCAGCAGGAGATAGATGGGTGTGAGAATACAAGGGGTGCAGGCTTGGCTGCTGTACAATATCAGACTCAGTCAGTGCTGGGCATCAGCAGCAGGAGATAGATGGGTGTGAGAATACAAGGGGTGCAGGCTTGGCTGCTGTACAATATCAGGTTCAGTCAGTGCTGGGCATCAGCAGCAGGAGATAGATGGGTATGAGAATACAAGGGGGTGCAGGCTTGGCTGCTGTACAATATCAGACTCAGTCAGTGCTGGGCATCAGCAGCAGGAGATAGATGGGTATGAGAATACAAGGGGGTGCAGGCTTGGCACCTCGCTGAACAATATCAGACTCAGTCAGTGCTGGGCATCAGCAGCAGGAGATAGATGGGTATGAGAATACAAGGGGGTGCAGGCTTGGCTGCTGTACAATATCAGACTCAGTCAGTGCTGGGCATCAGCAGCAGGAGATAGATGGGTATGAGAATACAAGGGGGTGCAGGCTTGGCACCTCGCTGTACAATATCAGACTCAGTCAGTGCTGGGAATCAGCAGCAGGAGATAGATGGGTGTGAGAATACAAGGGGTGCAGGCTTGGCTGCTGTACAATATCAGACTCAGTCAGTGCTGGGCATCAGCAGCAGGAGATTGATGGGTTTGAGAATACAAGGGGTGCAGGCTTGGCTGCTGTACAATATCAGACTCAGTCAGTGCTGGGCATCAGCAGCAGGAGATAGATGGGTGTGAGAATACAAGGGGTGCAGGCTTGGCTGCTGTACAATATCAGACTCAGTCAGTGCTGGGCATCAGCAGCAGGAGATAGATGGGTGTGAGAATACAAGGGGTGCAGGCTTGGCTGCTGTGCAATATCAGACTCAGTCAGTGCTGGGCATCAGCAGCAGGAGATAGATGGGTGTGAGAATACAAGGGGTGCAGGCTTGGCTGCTGTACAATATCAGACTCAGTCAGTGCTGGGCATCAGCAGCAGGAGATAGATGGGTGTGAGAATACAAGGGGTGCAGGCTTGGCTGCTGTACAATATCAGACTCAGTCAGTGCTGGGCATCAGCAGCAGGAGATAGATGGTTGTGAGAATACAAGGGGTGCAGGCTTGGCTGCTGTACAATATCAGACTCAGTCAGTGCTGGGCATCAGCAGCAGGAGATAGATGGGTGTGAGAATACCGAGGGGTGCAGGCTTGGCTGCTGTACAATATCAGGTTCAGTCAGTGCTGGGCATCAGCAGCAGGAGATAGATGGGTATGAGAATACAAGGGGTGCAGGCTTGGCTGCTGTACAATATCAGACTCAGTCAGTGCTGGGCATCAGCAGCAGGAGATAGATGGGTATGAGAATACAAGGGGTGCAGGCTTGGCTGCTGTACAATATCAGACTCAGTCAGTGCTGGGCATCAGCAGCAGGAGATAGATGGGTATGAGAATCCAAGGGGTGCAGGCTTGGCTGCTGTACAATATCAGACTCAGTCAGTGCTGGGCATCAGCAGCAGGAGATAGATGGGTGTGAGAATACAAGGGGTGCAGGCTTGGCTGCTGTACAATATCAGACTCAGTCAGTGCTGGGCATCAGCAGCAGGAGATAGATGGGTATGAGAATACAAGGGGTGCAGGCTTGGCTGCTGTACAATATCATGTTCAGTCAGTGCTGGGCATCAGCAGCAGGAGATTGATGGGTGTGAGAATACCGGGGGGTGCAGGCTTGGCTGCTGTACAATATCAGACTCAGTCAGTGCTGGGCATCAGCAGCAGGAGATAGATGGGTGTGAGAATACAAGGGGTGCAGGCTTGGCTGCTGTACAATATCAGACTCAGTCAGTGCTGGGCATCAGCAGCAGGAGATAGATGGGTGTAAGAATACAAGGGGTGCAGGCTTGGCTGCTGTACAATATCAGGTTCAGTCAGTGCTGGGCATCAGCAGCAGGAGATAGATGGGTGTGAGAATACAAGGGGTGCAGGCTTGGCTGCTGTACAATATCAGACTCAGTCAGTGCTGGGCATCAGCAGCAGGAGATAGATGGGTGTGAGAATACAAGGGGTGCAGGCTTGGCTGCTGTACAATATCAGACTCAGTCAGTGCTGGGCATCAGCAGCAGGAGATAGATGGGTATGAGAATACAAGGGGTGCAGGCTTGGCTGCTGTACAATATCAGACTCAGTGCTGGGCATCAGCAGCAGGAGATAGATGGGTGTGAGAATACAAGGGGTGCAGGCTTGGCTGCTGTACAATATCAGACTCAGTCAGTGCTGGGCATCAGCAGCAGGAGATAGATGGGTGTGAGAATACAAGGGGTTCAGGCTTGGCTGCTGTACAATATCAGACTCAGTGCTGGGCATCAGCAGCAGGAGATAGATGGGTGTGAGAATACAAGGGGGTGCAGGCTTGGCTGCTGTTCAAGACCCTCAATCCGATGAGGTGAGGGTCAGACGTATAAGCAGATGGGTTCTTTGAATGTGGAGATTACACACGAACGATCAACTTCTGAAATCCGTTTGACGTTCCGCACTGGTTCTTTTTAAGAGATCTTAAGCTCCAGTCCCACTCCAAATGCCCATTAGTTGTTATAAAGGGGAAGGTAAGAGAAGGACATAGCGTAATATTATTTCAACAATTAATTATTTATTACAAGATACAATATATTACTCACAAACATGACCTCAATTGATATGAGGTATCAATACGGCATGAAACAAATGTAACTTCAGTGTCAGTTATCCACTTTTATACACAGCAAAAACGATGGAGTGTCGAAAACATATATGTTAAAGATAGGAAAAGGTCCACGGCCGCAATGTATGGCGAAGTTTGGCGAGCGTATTGACGCCCGCGAAATGCACCATAGTTGACGCTTTGATAAATAGAGGCCATTGTATCTAGCTTAGGGTTTATTTTTATTTTACAGGCAACTTTGTATTTATTTAAACTATTTAGTAACTACCTAGCTAAAATAAGTACAAATTTATCTGTAAAATAAAACCTAACCTAAGTTACAATTACACCTAACACTACACTAAAATTAAATTAATTCCCTAAATTAACTACAATTAAATAAAATTAAATAACATTATCTAAAGTACAAGAAAACCCCCCACTAAATTACAGAAAATAATAAAATAATTACAAGTTTTTTAAACTAATTACACCTAATCTAATCCCCCTAATAAAATAAAAAAGCCCCCCAAAAAAATCCCTACCCTATACTTAATTACAAATAGCCCTTAAAAGGGCTTTTTGCGGGGCATTGCCCCAAAGTAATCAGCTCTTTAACCTGTAAAAAGAAATACAATACCCCCCAATATTAAAACCCACCACCCACACACCCAACCCTACTTTAAAACCCAACCAATCCCCCCTTAATAAAACCTAACACTAGCCCCTTGAAGATCACCCTACCTTGAGAAGTCTTCACCCAACTGGGCCGAAGTCCTCAACGAAGCCGGGCGAAGTGCTCCTCCAGAAGGGCAGAAGTCTTCATCCAAGCCGGGAAGAAGAGGTCCTCCAGACGGGCAGAAGTCTTCATCCAGACGGCATCTTCATTCTTCATCCATCCGGCGCAGAGCAGGTCCATCTTCAAGAAATCCGACGTGGAGCATCCTCTTCTGTCTTCATCCGACGACTAAATGACGGTACCTTTAAGTGACGTCATCCAAGATGGCGTCCCTTCAATTCCGATTGGCTGATAGAATTCTATCAGCCAATCGGAATTAAGGTAGAAAAAATCCTATTGGCTGATGCAATCAGCCAATAGGATTGAAGTTCAATCCTATTGGCTGATCCAATCATTTTTCCTACCTTAATTCCGATTGACTGATAGAATTCTATCAGCCAATCAGAATTCAAGGGACGCCATCTTGGATGACATAATTTAAAGGAACCTTCATTCGTTGTTAGTCGTCGGCCAAGATGGATGCTCCACGATGGATGGCTTGAAGATGGACCCGCTCCGCGCCGGATGGATGAAGATAGAAGATGCCATCTGGATGAAGACTTCTGCCCGTCTGGAGGACCTCTTCTGCCCAGCTTCGATGAAGACTTCTGCCCGTCTGGAGGACCACTTCGCTCAGCTTCGTTGAGGACTTCGGCCCAGTTGGGTGAAGACTTCTCAAGGTAGGGTATCTTCTAGGGGTTAGTGTAAGGTTTTATTAAGGGGGGATTGAGTGGGTTTTAGAATAGGGTTGGGTGTGTAAGTGATGGAGCTGATTACTTTGGGGCAATGCCCCGCAAAAGAACCCTTTTAAGGGCTATTTGTAATTTAGTATAGGGTAGGGCTTTTTTTTATTTTGGGGGGCTTTTTTATTTTATTAGGGGATCAAAAAACCTGTAGGTGACAGAAAGAAGAGGCGCCTCATGGGACAAGTATCGTCTGGTATACAGGTCGGTAGCAAAGCCGACAGGACCCCCCCACACAGTAGAATACTCACAAGAGTGGCGGTACAAACGTGTACCGTAACAGGCAAGACGGGACCAAAAGTCACCCGTCAGACAAGCGTGAGTTCGAGTCTCAGGATACAGACGTCACTCAGCCAGCAGCGTCAGCATCAGAGCAGTAACCAGCGGAGCCAATGGGACAAGTGGGATCTCGACACAGAGACTTCAAAGGATACCGTCAGGGAAAGAGACCAAGTGGCTGAGCCAGCGGCAAAGGTAAAAACAATTCAGGCAGGTGTGCAATACTCAAGCAAATTTATTGAGTATATACAGATAAAAACATGCGTCCAGCAACGCGTTTCTCAACAATAGTCGTTTCATCAGGCTGATAGTAAAACACGATAATACCTGCTCTATTTGTAACACACCTGGGCCAATCACAAAGCTCCTGCTCCTCCCACACCTCCACCAGTGACAGAACAAAGTGTCAGATAATATTAAGATGGGGAATGTCTGAGGAGCTGAAGCTGTGGATCGATTTAGTTAGATCATAAACTAAAATGCTGACATAAATACAAAAAGTGTAATACAATGATACTTATTTAAACAATAATTGTTAAAAATAAACTTAAATATTCAAATATAATTTAATTAATAAACATATATGCATTCCTAAAAATTGGGTAAAACATGTTCTTTAATAATTAAAATGTTCAATTGTTAAGATAAAATAAATAGTCTGATAATAGGTTTATGGTGATAAATAGTTGTTACGCAATATAATACAATTGATAAAAAATGCCTCCTAGGGCCTCTAAAACGGACTCATATGTGTAAAAAATATATATATGTATTATCATAATCTAATGGTACATAGGAAATAACTATTTAATAACAATTGTACCTAGTTAAAATAAATAAAAACATGCCTGTAAAATAAAAATAAACCCTAAGCTAGCTACAATGTAACTATTAGTTATATTGTAGCTAGCTTAGGGTTTATTTTATAGGTAAGTATTTAGTTTTCAATAGGAATAATTTAGTTAATGATAGTAATTTTATTTAGACTTATTTAAATAATATATTAAGTTAGGGGGGGTGTTAGGGTTAGACTTAGATTTAGGTGTTAATACATTTAATATAGTGGTGTCGTCGTTGGGGGCGGCAGATTAGGGTTTAATAAATGTAGAGAGGTGTCGGCGATGTTAGGGCCGGCCACAAAATAGTGTTTGTGAGGCAGGAGTGCGGCTGTTTAGGGGTTAATATATTTATTAAAGTGGCGGCGATGTATGGTTCGGCAGATTAGGGGTTAAAACTTTGATTTAACTGTTTGCGATGTGGGGGGGGGGGGGCTCGGTTTAGGGGTTAATAGGTAGTTTATGGGTGTTAGTGTACTTTTTAGCACTTTAGTTAAGAGTTTTATACTATGGCGTTGTGTAAAACACAACTACTGACTTTTAAATGCGGTACCAGGCTTGACAGGAGAGGGTGTACCGCTCACTTATTGGCAGACTCGTAATACCGGCAATATGCAAGTCCCATTGAAAATATAGGATACACAATTGACGTAAGTGGATTTGCGGTATTTCCGAGTCTGGCCAAAAAAGTGAGCGGTACACCTGTACCTGCAAGGCTCGTAATACCAGCGGGCACTAAAAAGCAGCGTTAGGACCTCTTAACGCTGCTTTTTAAGGCTAATGCCTAACTCGTAATCTAGCCAAAAGTTTGAAAACAGCACACCTTTTATTTTTTAGGGGCACGGAATGTCAGTCTTGCCAAGTCCTCTCATCCAAACAGTAACACAATGATTACAGCGTCCAATTTGGCATAAAAATACCTTACTTATTTACATGGGGTTCAGAGAAAACAAAGTTACAACGTTTCAGGCCTTTGCTAGGCCCTTAGTCATGTATATCATATATACATGACTAATGGCCTAGCAAAGGTCTGAAACATTGTAACTTTGTTTTCTCTGGACCCCATGTAAACAAGTAAGGTATTTTTATGCCAAATAAGAGTCTGGAATCATTGTATTACCTTATGGTATGGGGTTCATCATTAATGCAGAAATATATGTATACATTTTAGATAAACACATGCTTCTATCCAGATGTTGTCTTTTCCAAGGACATCCCTGCATTTTTCTGCCAGACAACACCAAACCACATTCTACCCGGATTACAAGTGCATAGTTCTGTAAGCAGAGAGTGCGGTTGCCAGCATGTCTAGTATGCCTGCAGTCCTGACCTGTATTCGATTGAGAATGTGTGGTGCATTATGAAGAGCAAAATAAGGCAACAAAGGCCCCATACAGTTGCCCCATACAGACATTCATAATGGATGAATGGGGGAAAATTCCGCTTGCGGAACTTAACCAACTGGTGTCTTCAGCGCCCAAATGCTTAATAATAGTGTTATTAAAAGAAAAGGTGATGTTACACAGTGGAAAACAGTCGACTGTCCAATCTTTTTTGGAATGTGTTGCAGTCATCAGATTAGAAATGAGTGTATATTTTCAAAAATACATTAAATTCACAAAGTAAAACATCAAATAATGTGTTAATAATGTGTTTTCAATATAGTACAGGTTGAATTGAATTTTTAAATGACAATTTTTGTTTCTTTTTTTGCATTTTCCATACTGCTTTTTCGGAATAGGGGTTGTAATTAAACTGCAAAGGAAACTAAATATTTTTGTTTGACACAGTTTAACATTTAAACTCATCTATCCACTTGCCTTAGCTTAACATTTGTTTTGTAATGTGCTTGGTTATCCTTCTTCTGTCAAACATAACTCATCACATCTTGTTTTCCTTTTTTAGAAATGGATAAACATGTAAATATCTATAAGTAACAGCAGTTTTTCATGCCTTTGTCACAAATTTTTTTTATTTTATTAATAATAATACAATAGTTTACTTGTTGTAGATAAATGTCTGAATTCACAATTTGCTGCAGAAACTATAGTGTAGATACAATATTGTACAGTTTTTCTAGATAAAGCTTATTGATTAGACTTTCTCCTACTAAATGAATTGTTTTATGTCCCTGTGTACTGGCTTATCTAGGTAAATATGTGTGTTTTTTATTCCAGACAGTTCTTCGGTCCTGTTTGATAATCAGTTGCTAATAAACTCTAGAGATAATACTTCAGCAACAACAGACTTTATCCTTATCTGCTTCCCGGAGATCAGCAGCTGGCGTGTCTCTGGGATCCTCATGTTTTTACTTACCATTGCTGTGGTGTCTAATGTAACACTTCTAATAGTCATCTATGCAGATCCAAGACTCCACCATCCCATGTATTACTTTCTTGCTATGCTTTCTGTGGCAGACATCCTTCTATGCACTGTGGCAACACCCAAGGTCTTGGCTATTTTCTGGTCAAATGATTTAACTATCTCCCCAGCAGCATGCTTCCTGCAGATGTTTTTCACACACCTGTGGTCATCTATGGAGTCATCCATATTTCTGGTCATGGCATATGACCGCTATGTGGCTATTTGTCACCCATTGCACTACCCATCCATTGTCACCAATCACCAGGTGGGTAAAGCGAGCATGTTCATTGTGTTTAGAAACCTTGTTCTCTCACTCCCTCTACCTCTGCTTGCTGCCAGTCTAGATTACTGCTCCAGAAGAGAGATCCCTCACTGCTTCTGTGAGAACATGTCTGTGGAGAAGCTATCATGCAGTGACTATTCTGCCAGCAGCATCTACAGCCTTGTGGTATTCTTTGTGGTTGGAGGCGCCGATCTGATGTTTATCATATTTTCCTACTCTGTTATTCTACATACAGTGGTGATATCACGGTCCTGTGCTGCTGCCTTTAAAGCATTTAGGACTTGCAGCTCCCACCTTATCCTTATCTGCTTCTTTTACATCACTATAGCCATTACCATGTTGTCTAACCGGGCCCTAAAGGAGTTGCCTCGGCACATCCACGTTATCCTGGCTCTGCTGCATCACTTGCTGCCTCCAGCACTAAACCCTCTTGTGTATGGTATCATGACAAAGGAGATCAAACACGCCATATGGAGACTTTTGGAGAAAATTAAAGTTCATCCACAAGCTGTGGCATAGCTTGATGAGATTGGAAGAATAAAAATAGTAAACACTTTACTGGAATCCTAGTTATCCCACTTCATGTTTATTATTAAATGGAATTACTTCAATCAAGGCTAAGACAGAGGATTGCAAAGAACATTAAGGGAGTATTTAACCTCAAATTACAATTGTGAAGCAATCGTTGGCTATGCTTTAATTGTAAGATCACTTGTCCCGGAGATTGGCAAGAGATTACCCAGGAGGTTCAGCATGGCTAGGGTCAAATCACAGGACATTAACCCATTGTAACTCTTTTGCAGAGGTGTTACAAAGTGCCTTGTAACTGAAGCCCTGTATCATCTGATGGAGTGACCCTCACACATGAACTCAGTATCCTGTGATGCCTCATGGGATTCAAAATTAGATGAAAATTATTTTGAGAGAAGACATAAAATGGGTAAACTAGTTTAGAAAATGGAAGTATCAGAATTTGCAAAAATACAACATAAGATTTCATTATTTATTTCCATGGTCTCTTCTTATCCTCCCTTTCAGTCAAGCTGCTTTTTAAAACACATGCTTTGCTTCATACAGCCAATCACAGACTGCGTCTGCTGAGCAGAGGAAACCGTTTGCCCAGCCTATAAAACTTCTAAATGTCTAGGGCATCTATAAAAGTTGTCTCAAGGAGGTAAATGTGCGTGCTGGAATGTTTATTTACTAATTAAAGGGACAGTCTAGTCCAAAATAAACTTTCATGATTCAGATACGGCATGACATTTTAAACAATTTTCCAATTTACTTTTATCACCAATTTTGCTTTGTTCTCTTGGTATTCTTGGTTGAAAGCTTAACCTAGGAGGTTCATATGCTAATTTGACCTTGAAGGCCGCCTCTTAAGAATGCATTTTAACAGGTTTTTCACCACTAGAGGGTGTTAGTTCATGAATTTCATATAGATAACACTGTGCTCATGCACGTGAAGTTACCTGGGAGCTATCACTGATTGGCTAAACTGCAAGTCCGTCAAAAGAACTGAAAAAAGGGGCGGTTTGCAGAGGCTCAGATACAAGATAATCACAGAGGTAAAAAATATATAAATATAACTGTGTTGCTTATGCAAAACTGGGGAATGGGTAAAAAAGGGATTATCTATCTTTTAAAACAATAACAATTCTGGTGTAGACTGTCCCTTTAAGGGCTATTATACGAGGGGCTTGCTAACTGTCGCACACTAGCGATAAGCGGTATTTTTCGTCTCTTATTGGATGACGGAATTAGTGTGCATATTGGTTGAAAGTAAACATGTTCATTTGAGCGCAATCAAATTTAACGTGCGACAAGTTAGCTTGACTTCAGAGCTCTGGTTAAATGACAAAAAAGTTGCACAAAAAACATTAACAGTACATTTAAAAGTACAGTTACACTCATAATAACACTGTCTAATAAATATACATTACACAGTACAGTTACACTCATAATAACACTGTCTAATAAATATACATTACATAGTACAGTTACACTCATATTAACACTGTCTAATAAATATACATTACACAGTACAGTTACACTCATAATAACACTGTCTAATAAATATACATTACACAGTACAGTTACACTCATATTAACACTGTCTAATAAATATACATTACATAGTACAGTTACACTCATATTAACACTGTCTAATAAATATACATTACACAGTACAGTTACACTCATAATAACACTGTCTAATAAATATACATTACACAGTACAGTTACACTCATATTAACACTGTCTAATAAATATACATTACATAGTACAGTTACACTCATATTAACACTGTCTAATAAATATACATTACACAGTACAGTTACACTCATATTAACACTGTCTAATAAATATACAATACACAGTACAGTTACACTCATATTAACACTGTCTGATAAATATACATTACACAGTACAGTTACACTCATAATAACACTGTCTAATAAATATACATTACACAGTACAGTTACACTCATATTAATACTGTTTAATAATATACATTACATAGTACAGTTACACTCATATTAACACTGTCTAATAAATATACATTACACAGTACAGTTACACACATATTAACACTATCTAATAAATATACATTACACAGTACAGTTACACACATATTAACACTGTCTAATAAATATACATTACACAGTACAGTTACACTCATATTAACACTGTCTAATAAATATACATTACACAGTACAGTTACACTCATATTAACACTGTCTAATAAATATAAATTACACAGTACAGTTACACTCATAATAACACTGTCTAATAAATATATATTACATAATAGTACAGTTACACTCATATTAACACTGTCTAATAAATATACATTACATAGTACAGTTACACTCATATTAACACTGTCTAATAAATATACATTACACAGTACAGTTACACTCATATTAACACTGTCTAATAAATATACATTACACAGTACAGTTACAAACATATTAACACTGTCTAAAAAATATACATTACATAGTACAGTTACACACATATTAACACTGTCTAATAAATATACATTACACAGTATAGTTACACTCATATTAACACTGTCTAATAAATATACATTACATAGTACAGTTACACACATATTAACACTGTCTAATAAATATACATTACATAGTACAGTTACACACATATTAACACTGTCTAATAAATATACATTACATAGTACAGTTACACTCATATTAACACTGTCTAATAAATATACATTACACAGTACAGTTACTCATATTAACACTGTCTAATAAATATACATTACACAGTACAGTTACTCATATTAACACTGTCTAATAAATATACATTACATAGTACAGTTACACACATATTAACACTGTCTAATAAATATACATTACATAGTACAGTTACACTCATATTAACACTGTCTAATAAATATACATTACATAGTACAGTTACACTCATATTAACACTGTCTGATAAATATACATTACACAGTACAAGTACACTCATATTAACACTGTCTAATAAATATACATTACATAGAACAGTTACACTCCTATTAACACTGTCTAATAAAAATACATTACATAGTACATTTACACTCGTATTAACACTGTCTAATAAATATACATTACATAGAACAGTTACACTCATATTAACACTGTCTAATAAATATACATTACATAGTACATTTACACTCGTATTAACACTGTCTAATAAATATACATTACACAGTACAGTTACACTCATATTAACACTGTCTAATAAATATACATTACATAGTACAGTTACACACATATTAACACTGTCTAATAAATATACATTACACAGTACAGTTACACTCATATTAACACTGTCTAATAAATATACATTACATAGTACAGTTACACTCATATTAACACTATCTAATAAATATACATTACATAGTACAGTTACACTCATAATAACACTGTCTAATAAATATACATTACATAGTACAGTTACACTCATATTAACACTGTCTAATAAATATACATTACATAGTACAGTTACACTCATATTAACACTGTCTAATAAATATGCATTACACAGTGCAGTTACACTCATATTAACACTGTCTAATAAATATACATTACATAGTACAGTTACACTCATATTAACACTGTCTAATACATATACATTACACAGTACAGTTACTCATATTAACACTGTCTAATAAATATACATTACACAGTACAGTTACTCATATTAACACTGTCTAATAAATATATATTACACAGTACAGTTACACTCATATTAACACTCTCTAATAAATATACATTACACAGTACAGTTACACTCATAATAACCCTGTCTAATAAATATACATTACACAGTACAGTTACACTCATATTAACACTGTCTAATAAATATACATTACATAGTACAGTTACACTCATATTAACACTGTCTAATACATATACATTACACAGTACAGTTACTCATATTAACACTGTCTAATAAATATACATTACACAGTACAGTTACTCATATTAACACTGTCTAATAAATATATATTACACAGTACAGTTACACTCATATTAACACTCTCTAATAAATATACATTACACAGTACAGTTACACTCATAATAACCCTGTCTAATAAATATACATTACACAGTACAGTTACACTCATATTAACACTGTCTAATAAATATACATTACACAGTACAGTTACACTCATATTAACCCTGTCTAATAAATATACATTACATAGTACAGTTACACTCATAATAACACTGTCTAATAAATATACATTACATAGTACAGTTACACACATATTAACCCTGTCTAATAAATATACATTACATAGCACAGTTACACTAATATTAACACTGTCTAATAAATATATATATTACATAGTACAGTTACACTCATATTAACACTGTCTAATAAATATACATTACATAGTACAGTTACACACATATTAACCCTGTCTAATAAATATACATTACACAGTACAGTTACACTCATATTAACACTGTCTAATAAATATACATTACATAGTACAGTTACACTAATATTAACACTGTCTAATAAATACATTACATTTTACAGTTACACACATATTAACCCTGTCTAATAAATATACATTACATAGTACAGTTACACACATATTAACCCTGTCTAATAAATATACATTACATAGTACAGTTACACTCATATTAACCCTGTCTAATAAATATACATTACATAGTACAGTTACACTCATATTAACACGGCCTAATAAATATACATTACACAGTACAGTTACACTCATATTAACTGTGACAGACCCTTCGGTCAGGACTGAAAGTGTTAACTTTATTTTCTAAACACAAGTTGCTGGCTCCAGCTATAACCTAATTAGTGCTAAGCATTCTATTGTTTGATCACCTCCAGAGAGAAAACGCCTAAGTGATAAGAAGAACCAAGAGTGTCTTGTGGTTGAAGTGTTTAAGTAATATAATTCTATTGTATCATGTCAAAAGGGCGCTTCTCCCTTTTATCTAATGTACAACATTCTTTCAACCCCCATCTGGGGGGGGGTCAAAACCTGTATAAATACTAGGCATCTAGCCTTTAATAAATGACATTCTGTTTTAAACCTGAAATGTGGAGCTTGGTCTCATGTTTGAGGGGAAACTGATCGGGGTTGTGAATTGCTGATTGTCTATGCAGGACATTGTTCATCTGGTGTTAACCCTTGGTACACTGTTGGTACCGTAACAATTGGTGGCAAGCGACGGAATGAACCTTATCGCCCAGAAGAGCAACTACACAAGCTAGTAACCTCAGGAAGAGGGGGATTATTACAATACTGACTAAGATGGAAAGAGTACCAGGGACAGAAGGAACCAATGGGCCCAGCATAGCAGACAGAACCCCCGCAGAAGCAAGCTTTGATCGGGCGGTTAATATAAGACTGGCACATTATGGCCCCAACCCATCTGCGGAAATTATCGACCGGGTCATAGCAGCTGTGGAGGCCAACCTACTTCGCCAAAGCGGCGCTGCAGCAGTCCAAGTCACCGCAACCCCAGTGGAAAAGAGAAAAGTGCATTTTACCGCTTTTAAAAACGTCCTGGAAACAGAAGGAGAGATTGATGGGTACCTTGCGGATTTTGAGAGGCAATGTGCACTACACCAGGTACCCGCCGAGGACTGGGTCACGATATTGTCCGGAAAATTATCCGGCCGGGCCAGTGAGGCTTTTCGGGCCATTCCAGATGAGGAAGTTGGGGATTATAATACTGTGAAAGAGGCTCTGCTCTCCAGGTATGCGGTTACACCGGAGGCATACCGGAGACGGTTCAGAGACACTGTTAAATTGGCTGGCGATTCCTACGTTGAGTGGGCATGTAAGGTGCACCGCACAGCATCGCACTGGATGGCGGGGTGCCAAGCCGTGTCTGGGGAAGAGGTGATGCAGCTATTCCTGTTGGAACATTGCTTTGACAAGTTATCAGCAGGAGTTAGAGAGTGGGTTCGGGACCGTAAACCCTCCACCCTGCATGAAGCTGCTCGCTTGGCAGATGAGTATACGGATGCCCGCAAACTGGACACTGCTACCACTAAGCCTCCTGCTAAAGTGGAGTACAGACCCCCGGCCACCCCAGCAGCTGCCATTTACCAACCCCCGGTGCACCGCTATGCCACACAGCCTCCGGTCACGAACTACCCTCAGACAGCCCGGTTCACCTCACGGGATTACTCCCAGCCTATCCGGTGCTTTGGATGTAAGCAAATAGGACACAAAAGGTCGGAGTGTCCCCTCAACACGGCAAACCAAGCACAGTCCTGGAGGAGACCCGCCGGCGGAATCCCACGTAACCCTCAGCCTGCTGCCCACTGCGTAGAGGAACAAGAATGCTGGGGCATCCTACATGAAGCAGACCCCGTGCAAGCTGTCCACCGGGATAACCGGCAACAGCACCGGCAACTGGTTAAAGTGAATGGGAAGGAGGTCAGTGGTCTACGGGATACTGGTGCTACTATGACCTTGCTTCAAAAGAACCTGGTGTCTGAGAAACAGCACACTGGAGACACTGTGGCTGTGAGAGTGGCAGGGGGCACTGTGTTCCGCCTACCTGTTGCCCGGGTACATTTGGATTGGGGAGTGGGCGCTAGACATGTGAATGTGGGGGTCATGAAGGATTTACCAGCTGATGTTCTCCTTGGAAATGACTTGGCCCCCCTTGTTTCGGCCTACGCTCCCATGGGTCCCGTTGATGTTAACCCAGTGACTACCCGTGCCCAGGCCCGTGTCACCGAGACCGACCCACCTGCTGCTGAGACCCAGGTAAGACTCTCTTCCCCGACTTATACCCTAGACCAGACCCCCTTGAGTTGGGATACCCCAGAGACGTACGGGAGGGAAACCCGGGAGGATCCGACCCTTCAGAAGTACAGGGCTAGGGCAGACACTGGAGAAGAGGGAGTAGATGGGGAACATTATGAGTGGGTGGGGGATAGGCTATATAGAATCCCCAAACCTGCCCAGAAAAGTACTGCCCTTCCACAAAATCGGCAGCTGGTAGTGCCTGCGAAATACCGGCAAGAGATTCTGCGGATTGGGCACGATGTACCGTTAGCTGGACATCTAGGGTCCCGCCGCACCGCTCATAGGATCACCCAGAATTTCTTCTGGCCCAATTTTAACCAAGATGTGCGGGTATATTGTAGTACTTGTGACACCTGTCAACGGGTGGGTAAGCGGGGGGACCACCCCAAAGCTAGGCTTATGTCTATGCCTGTCATTGGGGAACCCTTTTCCCGCATAGCCGTTGACATTGTGGGTCCACTTGCCAGGGCTAGTCCATCAGGTAAGAAGTATATTCTCACTGTGGTGGACTATGTCACTCGTTACCCAGAGGCAGTAGCACTGTCGAATATAGAGGCAGAGACAGTCGCTGATGCCCTAGTTAAGGTTTTTACTAGGGTCGGGTTCCCTAAGGAGATTCTCTCTGATCAGGGGACCCAGTTTACCGCTGTGCTCACCCAGCAGCTGTGGAAGGTGTGCGGCATTAAACCGTTGCTCAGTTCGCCTTATCACCCCCAGACTAACGGTCTCTGCGAGCGCTTTAATGGCACCCTCAAGCAGATGCTGAGGACCTTCACGGACACTTGCAGAGACTGGGAACGATTCCTGCCTCATCTGCTATTTGCGTACAGGGAGGTGCCCCAGGAATCCACTGGGTTCTCTCCCTTTGAGTTACTCTATGGGAGAAGAGTCCGCGGCCCCCTGGATCTCATTAGAGGACACTGGGAGGGAGAGATAGAGCAGGAGGGAACCCCCATCGTGCCATATGTTCTGGAACTCCGGGACCGCATGGAGAAACTGTCTCTGATGGTAAGAGGTGGCCCAGGAAACACAGAAGGGGTGGTACGATCAGGGTGCCGGGCAGCGGGTCTTCCAGGTTGGACAGAAGGTTTTGGTGCTCAAGCCTGTGAAGGCCAACAAGATGCAAGCATCTTGGCAGGGCCCGTATAAAGTGTTATCCCGGGTGTGTGATACTACCTATGTTATAGCCAGCTGTGCAGATGAGAGGATCCAGCGATCCTTTCATGTGAACATGCTGAAGGAGTATCAGGAGAGGCCAGAGGACGTAGCCGCAGTATGTGCCCCTGCTGCAGACGACCCAGAGAACTTACCCGACTTATTAGAGAAGGACCCCCAGACTGACCTCACTAGTCTTGTGCAGCTAGGGGACCGGTTGAACCCTACCGAGAGGGTACAGGCAAGACAGCTCCTGTGGGAGAAGCAGGCGACGTTCTCCCAAGAGCCCGGCTACACTACCCTAGCTGTACATAAAGTAGAGACTCCCGGACAGAATCCCCTGCGACAGCCTCCCTACCGTATACCCGAAGCAGTCCGAGAAGGAATGCGGAAGGAGATACAGGAGATGGCCCGGCTGGGAGTGATCGAGCCCTCCGATAGTCCTTGGGCTTCCCCTGTAGACCTGGTACCTAAGAAGGATGGAACCACCCAGTTCTGTGTGGACTACAGGCGGCTCAACGAGAGGACCACCACTGACGCCTACCCGATGCCCCGGGTAGATGAATTACTAGACCGTATTGCTAGGGGGCGCTATCTGACAACCATAGACCTGTGTAAAGGCTATTGGCAGATTCCCCTGGCCGAGGATGCTATCCCCAAGTCGGCCTTCGTCACCCCATTTGGCTTGTACCAGTTTAAGGTCATGCCCTTTGGGATGAAGAATGCTCCGGCTACCTTCCAGCGTATGGTGGATAGACTCCTTGATGGCTTCCAGGAATTTGCTTGTGCATACCTGGACGACATTGCGGTTTACAGTGGGTCCTGGGAAGAACACCTTACCCATGTAGGGCTGGTTCTGGACAAGATTCGGGCCGCTGGCCTGACCTTGAAACCGGACAAGTGCCATCTAGGTATGGCTGAAGTACAGTACTTGGGGCACCGAGTGGGGTGTGGGAGCCAGAGACCGGAGCCAGCCAAGGTAGAGGCTGTGGCTAACTGGCCCACACCTATCACTAATTCCCAAGTACTAGCCTTCCTGGGGACGGCCTGGTATTACCGACGTTTTGTCCCCGACTACAGTACTATCGCCAAGCCCCTGACTGACCTGACTAAAAAGAACCTCCCCAAACAGGTCCTGTGGTCTCCAGCTTGTGAAGCCGCGTTTCAGGCACTGAAGCAGGCCCTTGTGAATGCCGTTGTCTTGGCTGCCCCAGTCCCTAACAAACGTTTTCTCATTCATACAGATGCTTCCATGTATGGACTGGGGGCTGTACTGAGTCAAGTCGGGGAGGATGGAGGAGAGCATCCTGTCGCATACCTAAGCAGAAAGTTATTACCTCGGGAAGTAAGTTATGCGGCAGTAGAGAAAGAATGTTTAGCCCTGGTCTGGGCACTGAAGAAGTTGAACCCTTATCTATATGGACAGGAATTTTCCCTCATAACGGACCACAATCCCTTAGTCTGGCTCAACCGGGTCTCAGGAGACAATGGTAGATTGCTGAGGTGGAGTTTAGCCCTCCAGCCCTATAACTTCACCATCAGCTACCGGCCCGGTAAGCTAAACGGGAATGCAGATGGATTGTCCCGGCAAACTGACATGCCTACCACCACCCAGTCCGGTCATCCCCAAGTTGACCCGCCAAAGGGTCAAGCCGGGTCTGCCGGAGTGTTCCACAAGGGGGGAGCTATGTGACAGACCCTTCGGTCAGGACTGAAAGTGTTAACTTTATTTTCTAAACACAAGTTGCTGGCTCCAGCTATAACCTAATTAGTGCTAAGCATTCTATTGTTTGATCACCTCCAGAGAGAAAACGCCTAAGTGATAAGAAGAACCAAGAGTGTCTTGTGGTTGAAGTGTTTAAGTAATATAATTCTATTGTATCATGTCAAAAGGGCGCTTCTCCCTTTTATCTAATGTACAACATTCTTTCAACCCCCATCTGGGGGGGGTCAAAACCTGTATAAATACTATGCATCTAGCCTTTAATAAATTACATTCTGTTTTAAACCTGAAATGTGGAGCTTGGTCTCATGTTTGAGGGGAAACTGATCGGAGTTGTGAATTGCTGATTGTCTATGCAGGACATTGTTCATCTGGTGTTAACCCTTGGTACACTGTTGGTACCGTAACATTAACAGTCTAATAAATACATTACACAGTACAGTTACACTCATAATAACAGTGTCTAATAAATATACATTACACAGTACTGTTACACTCATATTAATACTATCTGATAAATATACATTACATACTACGGTTACACTCATATTAACAGTGTCTAATAAATACATTACACAGTAAAGTGACACTCATATTACCACTGTCTTATAAATATACATTACACATTACAGTTACACTCATATTAACAATATCTGATAAATATACATTACACAGTACAGTTACACTCATATTATCACTGTCTAAAAAATATACATTACACAGTACAGTTACACTCATATTAACACTGTCTAATAAATACATTCACAGTACAGTAACACCCATAATAACACTGTCTAATAAATATATATTACATAGTACATTTACACTCATATTAGCACTGTCTAATAAATATACAATACACAGTACAGTTACACTCATATTAATACTGTCTAATAAATATACATTACATAGTACAGTTACACTCACATTAACAATGTCTAATAAATATCTATTACATAGTAGTTACACTGATATTAACGCTGTCTAATAAATATACAATACACATTACTGTTACACTCATAATAACACTGTCTAATAAATATACATTACACAGTACAGTTACACTCATATTAACACTGTCTAATAAATATACATTACACAGTAAAGTTACACTCATATTAACACTGTCTAAAAAATATACATTACACAGTACAGCTACACTCGTATTAACACTGTCTAATAAATACATTCACAGTACAGTAACACCCATAATAACACTGTCTAATAAATATATATTACATAGTACAGTTACACTCATATTAACACTGTCTAATAAATATACAATACACAGTACAGTTACACTCATATTAATACTGTCTAATAAATATACATTACATAGTACAGTTACACTCATATTAACAATGTCTAATAAATATCTATTACATAGTAGTTACACTGATATTAACGCTGTCTTATAAATATACAATACACATTACTGTTACACTCATAACACTGTCTAATAAATATACATTACACAGTACAGTTACACTCATATTAACACTCTCTAATAAATATACATTACATAGTACAGTTACACTCATATTAACACTGTCTAATAAATATACAATACACAGTACAGTTACACTCATATTAACACTGTCTAATAAATACATTCACAGTACAGTAACACCCATAATAACACTGTCTAATAAATATATATTACATAGTACAGTTACATTCATATTAACACTGTCTAATAAATACATTACATAGTACAGTTACACTCATATTAACACTGTCTAATAAATATAAATTACACAGTACAGTTACACTCATATTAACACTTTCTAATAAATATATATTACACAGTACAGTTACTCTCATATTAACACTGTCTAATAAATATACATTACATAGTACAGTTACACTCATATTAACACTGTCTAATAAATATATATTATACAGTAAAGTTAGACTCATAATAACACTTTCTAATAAATATATAATACACAGTACAGTTACACTCATATTAACACTGTCTAATAAATATATATTACACAGTACAGTTACACTCATATTAAAAAATGGCACAGGAATTTCAGCGCTAAAATCTAAAAAGAATACCTAAGCCACTCTCCACTATCTCCCCAGGATAGAAATGGAACAAACAATATGGTGAAATGAGAGGGCGCTAAAAGCTGGTATACTTAACACACCTAATTGTTTATGATATATATCAAGGGTAAGAATTCATAAGAGACGGTAATTTTAACAATCATTTACTAGTGGGAATATTCCCTAATTTTGCAATACATAAATTCTTAAAAACAATTTATGAAAACAATTTCAAACACATAAAAAAAAATTTTTTTCACGATATCTGTATCTTGTGTGTAGGAATACCACCCTGATAAAAATATAATATATATGATGCGCGCTTAAAAATGCTTAAAACCTTAAAATAGAATTAAATGTATTCCGGAATATAATGGACAGTCTCTATAGTCCTATAAATCTTCAACAGATGAAATCCCTTTTATTTGTATGGTATATTACATACGAGACTTGTCTCCGTGATTATACTCAATACATTGGTAAAGCCGACAAATAGTTTCTTATTTTGGATACTTTGTATCTTTGTTTTGTTATGATGTATCTTTAACTCACAGATAGTTGCAGCGGCTGTAACCAAATGCCGCTGTAATGCGTCCAGGATACTGTGGTCTTTTATCACAACACGCTCCTTGCGTGTGGGCCACTCTGTATGCTGCAGCTCCTGGTCTCTGGCACAGGATTCACCACTCCCTCCGTGGGGAGGTGACCGGCTAAGGTACGTCGCTCCCTGCGTGTAAGTACCTGACAGGCTGTTGTCTTTAGCTTCAGATGTTCACAGCTCCCTGCTTGTGAAAGATAGTCTGGATCTTCTTAAGTACAATTCTGGAGGTGGAATCAGCACCCGCTCTTAGCGTTTAATACGCGCGGGCAAATACTAGGTACCTAGTGGGTTTGATTCTGGTGAACAGGCAACTTCTTACTTCTACGCGTTTCACCCGTGTATATGGGCTTTATCAAGATGTCAGTTGCTGCCAGAACTTCGATTTAAAAAGCCGTTACTTCCTTCTCATTGGTTGATCTGTTGTTTGATAATTGTTTCTTAAGGTGGATTTCTCAGGTAAATATATCTTAAGGTGGAATCACAGTAGTGTATTATTTTGTTCCTTTGTAGATCATATTTCCCATGTCTTCTTATTATATTTCTTTAGTAATTATACATTGTGGAGTATGTATTAACAAGATCTTTTCAAATATATAGAACAATAATATTATTCTATATTGTAACTAAATTAAGAAATTATTATTATCTCAGGGTGGTAATTCCAAAGGGTGGTATTCCATTTATTTCAGGATAAAAACAAAAAACAGAAAACCAAATTAAAAAAAAATAAAAAAAAAATAAAAAAATAAAAAAAAAAATTGAATGAAAATTACTAGTTGCTCTAATCCAGGGAAATAATATTATTCTATACTAAATGTTGTACAATTATGTTTGTATATGTTTGAGCTTCTTATTATTCAATAGTTCTCTTTAATTAATTAAAAGTGTATCTATTATTTGTTTAGGATAGTTTCTGTATTCTATATCACAAATGAATAGTGAGGAAATTATTCTAACAGATTATACTACTAAAAAGGGGGATATATCTAACTCTGAATTTAACCCTCTAGGATAGAGGGTATCCAATTTATATATTAATTCCGATTCTTTTTTAAGGAGTTTTGCCTCAAAATCCCCCCCCCCTCCAATCTCCTCTGACTATACAGATCCCCCAAAACTTAAAATGTTGTAGGTTGTTATTGTGGGTTTCCCTAAAATGCTTATATAAATGGGTGTCAAGGTTGCCTTTATCTATGTTACATAAATGTTCTCGGATCCTGTCACGTAACATTCGGGTGGTCTCTCCAATATAAACCAAATTGCAAGAACATTTAATGAGGTATATGACCCCCTTGTTTGAACATCTAATGATATCTTTTATGGCAAAATCTTCTCCTATTCCATCTATGTGTACAGAGCTCTTTTTATTACTATGTCTGCACGCTCTACATAAGTTGCAGGGAAAAAAACCTTTGGGGGAATGACCTTTAAGATCTTTATCTACCAGAATTTTGCTCTCCTTCTTTAATTCACTTGGTGCTAAAATTTGTTTAAGATTCCTCGCTTTTTTGAATATGATTTTGGGTTTGGGAGCTAATAAATCTCCTATTAAGGGGTCCTTTTTAATTATATGCCAATGTTTATTGACTATTTTCCTTATTAGTTGGTGGTTTTCACTATAATCTGTAATGAGAGCTATATCATATTCATTCTTTTCCACAGTGGTGGTCAGAGTATCTTTATTTCTATATTGTAAGAGTGAACTTCTTTCTGTTGTACTTGCTCTATTTATTGCTCCTTCAATCTCTTGTTCTGAATAGCCTCTATCGTAGAATCTTTGTTGTAAAACTTTAACTTGGGTTTCAAAGTCGGTATATTTGGAACAGTTTTTTCTAATTCTAAGGAACTGTCCAGTCGGTATGTTCCCTTTCCATTTTTCATAGTGGCAACTTTTCTTATGTATGTAGTTATTGCAATCTACTTTTTTGAAGAATGTTCTTGTTTCTATGTTACCTTCTTCTACATATATTTCTATATCTAAAAAAGAAATGGATGTTCTACTATACTCATAAGTAAAGTGTAAGCCCCTGTCGTTAATATTCATTGTTTCAAAGAATTGTTTCAGTCTCTCTTCAGAGCCTCTCCACACAATAAGAATGTCATCTATGTATCGTTTGAAGAGCACGAGGTCCGCGCCAAATTCATGTGTCCTGAGGAAATTATCTTCCCAGTGGCCCATGAATATATTAGCATAACTTGGCGCGAACCTCGTGCCCATCGCGGTACCTTCTAGCTGCAAGTAGTACTTCCCATTAAATTCAAAATAATTATTTTCTAAAATGAATTTTATCCCCTTCAGAATAAAATCATTTAATTGTGTGCTGATATTGCTGTCTTGATTCAGGATTGTTTCTACTGCCTGGAGACCCTTGGTGTGGTCTATAACTGTGTATAGTGATGTGACATCGCTAGTTGCGAGAATTAGATTTTCTTCCCACTCTATGTTTTCCATCAGTTGCAATACTTGTGTTGAATCTCTAAGATAGGTGTTTAAGTTTTTTACGTATTTTTGTAGAAAAATATCTACGTATCTAGATAAATTACATGTGACGGATCCGATTCCTGAAATGATTGGTCTCCCGGGGGGGTTTTCTAAGCTTTTATGTACCTTTGGTAGGAAGTAAAAGATGGGGGTTCGTGGAAATTTTGGATATAGATAATGAAATTCGTTCTCATTGAGAACCCCACCATCTTTTCCTTCCTCCAAAATTGACAGCAAGTTTTTCATAATTCTCTTTGTGGGGTTAAGGTCCAGAGTTTTATACGTCTTGGGATCGTTAAGGATTCTATTTGCTTCATTGACATAGTTGGCTCTACTCATAACGACTACCCCCCCCACCTTTATCTGCCGGTTTTATGACTACTTGTTTGTTTTTTTGTAATTTTTCTATAATTTCTCTATCTTTCTTTGTTAGATTGAAATTTGGTTTAAATTTTTTTGGGTTGCTTTCTTTTAGATCTTTAAGAACTATTTTTTCAAAGGTCTCTAAATTTGAGCCTTTTGCAAATGTGGGATAAAATTTTGATGCTGGTTTTAAGTTGGTATGTTTGGTATCATTCTTTATGGCAGTTGTACTTTGAGGAAATCTAGAGGGGTTTACCTGTTTTTCCAAGGGTTTTTTTAGGAAAAAACGTTTTAATGTTAGTTTCCTAACAAATTGTTTCACATGTATGTGAGTGTTGAATTTATTAAGAGTAGTTGATGGAGCGAAAGACATTCCTAACGAGAGTACTCTTTTTTCATCTTCATTTAGATTTTCATTACTAAGATTAAAAATCCCTGTATTTTCAGAAATTATCTGACTCTTTTTGCCTCTCCTTCTATTCTTTCCTCCTCTTTGTCCTCTAACTGTCTTTTCTTTTGATTTAACGGGGTGTAGAATTTTTCCCTCTTCTCTAGGGCTAAAAGATCCTTTGTTGTGCCCTCCCTCAGAGGGCTTTTCTCTAAAAAAACCCTTTCATCTTTCAGGGGGGAGAATCTGTTCTTTGTTTCTATATGCCAACTATCGTTTCTTTCTCTCTGTGGTCTACCTTCATAATAGTTGTCTTTAGGGTTCTGACTGTGGTAGTAATTTCTAAAGGGTCTCTGTTCCCTCTGTGGGTCATAATTGCTATTGGAATATCTATTGCCATAGTAGTGTGGTTTATTAGCATGCAAATTTGTATCAGTGTTTGTATAATGTCTTGTTTGATTTGAGCTTATACTTTGTGGATAGGCCCTATAATTATAATTATAATGTTCTGGATGAAAGAATGGTTGTTTTGGTTTATAATTGGATTGATTTCTCCAATTAGTGTAATTATCGTGATGTTCAAAATATCTTCTGTTATGTGATTCTCTCCCATGTTTGTCATTCGTATAGTTTCTTTCCCTTTGTGTCTCATAATTGTTTCTAAATCTGCCTTGCATTTTGTGTTCCCCAAATTGTTGTTTTGGGTTTGATTGATCCCAATTACTTCTATTGGTTGGTTCCAGATTATCATTATCTGTTTTATTTTTCTCTTTGTTTTGTTCTAACTTGTCATTTCTGTCCCTTTCTATTTTCCTCCATTTTGTATCTAGAAGGTCTTGTTTGAGTTCTGTTAGTTTATTTACTAAGTTATTTTGCCTCTCTTTAAAATTAGGATGTTCCCTTTTTGTTTCAAGTTTATTTTTAAATTCGATAATTTGTGTATTTATTTCACCCAAAGTCTCCTTTCGTGATTTTTTTAAAATTCCTATTAAGCTCTGTGATGCTTCTTTTAAAACTAAATCCCATTCCTGTTGATGTGTCTGATTAAGTGAAAAAGTGCATGCTTTTTTAAATTTGAGCCCCCTAGGGATCAAATCTAAATCTGTATATTTATCTAAAAAAACTAATTCCATTTTTTGCTTTATTTCTCTAACCATTAATTTATCCAATTCATTAACAAGTTGATTAAAGTCTATAAAATTACTTTGTGGTCGTTCTTCTGTGATTTTAGTGTTACTAAGTTCTAATAATAGGTTGTCTCTAAATGAGAATAATTCAGAATCCATTTTAGTGTGTTTGTGATAAGGTAAATATTTATCTCTCAAATACAAAGTGATTACTTAAGGTGAATTTATAAGTGCGTGATCAAGCTGCTGAATAATAAATGAGGAATATATACAAAAATGGCACAGGAATTTCAGCGCTAAAATCTAAAAAGAATACCTAAGCCACTCTCCACTATCTCCCCACTATTTTTTTTTTTTTTTTTTAATTTGGTTTTCTGTTTTTTGTTTTTATCCTGAAATAAATGGAATACCACCCTTTGGAATTACCACCCTGAGATAATAATAATTTCTTAATTTAGTTACAATATAGAATAATATTATTGTTCTATATATTTGAAAAGATCTTGTTAATACATACTCCACAATGTATAATTACTAAAGAAATATAATAAGAAGACATGGGAAATATGATCTACAAAGGAACAAAATAATACACTACTGTGATTCCACCTTAAGATATATTTACCTGAGAAATCCACCTTAAGAAACAATTATCAAACAACAGATCAACCAATGAGAAGGAAGTAACGGCTTTTTAAATCGAAGTTCTGGCAGCAACTGACATCTTGATAAAGCCCATATACACGGGTGAAACGCGTAGAAGTAAGAAGTTGCCTGTTCACCAGAATCAAACCCACTAGGTACCTAGTATTTGCCCGCGCGTATTAAACGCTAAGAGCGGGTGCTGATTCCACCTCCAGAATTGTACTTAAGAAGATCCAGACTATCTTTCACAAGCAGGGAGCTGTGAACATCTGAAGCTAAAGACAACAGCCTGTCAGGTACTTACACGCAGGGAGCGACGTACCTTAGCCGGTCACCTCCTCACGGAGGGAGTGGTGAATCCTGTGCCAGAGACCAGGAGCTGCAGCATACAGAGCGGCCCACACGCAAGGAGCGTGTTGTGATAAAAGACCACAGTATCCTGGACGCATTACAGCGGCATTTGGTTACAGCCGCTGCAACTATCTGTGAGTTAAAGATACATCATAACAAAACAAAGATACAAAGTATCCAAAATAAGAAACTATTTGTCGGCTTTACCAATGTATTGAGTATAATCACGGAGACAAGTCTCGTATGTAATATACCATACAAATAAAAGGGATTTCATCTGTTGAAGATTTATAGGACTATAGAGACTGTCCATTATATTCCGGAATAAATTTAATTCTATTTTAAGGTTTTAAGCATTTTTAAGCGCGTATCATATATATTATATTTTTATCAGGGTGGTATTCCTACACACAAGATACAGATATCGTGAAAACATTTTTTTTTATGTGTTTGAAATTGTTTAGTACAGTTACACTCATATTAACACTGTCTAATAAATATACATTACACAGTACAGTTACACTCATATTAACACTGTCTAATAAATATACATTGCAGTACAGTTACACTCATATTAACACTGTCTAATAAATATACATTACATAGTACAGTTACACTCATATTAACACTGTCTAATAAATATACATTACATAGTACAGTTACACTCATAATAACACTGTCTGATAAATATACATTACACAGTACAGTTACACCCATATTAACACTGTCTTATAAATATACATTACACAGTACAGTTACACTCATATTAGCACTGTCTAATAAATATACATTACATAGTAGAGTTACACTCATATTAACACTGTCTAATAAATACATTACATAATACAGTTACACTCATATTAACACTGTCTAATAAATATACATTACACAGTACAGTTACACACATATTAACACTGTCTAATAAATATACATTACACAGTACAGTTACACTCATATTAACACTGTCTAATAAATATACATTACACAGTGCAGTTACACTCATATTAACACTGTCTAATAAATATACATTACACAGTACAGTTACACTCATATTAACACTGTCTAATAAATATACATTACATAGTACAGTTACACTCATATTAACACTGTTTAATAAAGATACACTGCACAGTACAGTTACACTCATATTAACACTGTCTAATAAATATACATTACACAGTACAGTTACACACATAATAACACTGTCTAATAAATACACATTACATAGTACAGTTACACTCATATTAACACTTTTTAATAAAGATACACTGCACAGTACAGTTGCCCTCATAATAACACTGTCTAATAAATATACATTACATAGCACAGTTACACTCATATTAACACTGTCTGATAAATATACATTAAACAGTACAGTTACACTCATATTAACACTGTCTAATAAATATACATTACATAGTACAGTTACACACATAATAACACTGTCTAATAAATATACATTACACAGTACAGTTACTCATATTAACACTGTCTAATAAATATACATTACATAGTACAGTTACACTCATATTAACACCGTCTAATAAATATATATTACACAGTACCGTTACACTCATATTAACACTGTCTAATAAATATACATTACACAGTACAGTTACACTCATATTAACACTGTCTAATAAATATACATTACACAGTACAGTTACACTCATATTAACACTGTCTGATAAATATACATTACACAGTACAGTTACACTCATATTAACACTGTCTGATAAATATACATTACACAGTACAGTTACACTCATATTAACACTGTCTGATAAATATACATTACATAGTACAGTTACACTCATATTAACACTGTCTAATAAATATACATTACACAGTACAGTTACACTCATATTAACACTGTCTAATAAATATACATTACATAGTACAGTTACACTCATATTAACACTGTCTAATAAATATACATTACACAGTACAGTTACACTCATATTAACACTGTCTAATAAATATACATTACACAGTACAGTTACACTCATATTAACACTGTCTAATAAATATACATTACACAGTACAGTTACACTCATATTAACACTGTCTAATAAATATACATTACACAGTACAGTTACACTCATATTAACACTGTCTAATAAATATACATTACACAGTACAGTTACACTCATATTAACACTGTCTAATAAATATACATTACACAGTACAGTTACACTCATATTAACACTGTCTAATAAATATACATTACACAGTACAGTTACACTCATATTAACACTGTCTAATAAATATACATTACACAGTACAGTTACACTCATATTAACACTGTCTAATAAATATACATTACATAGTACAGTTACACTCATATTAACACTGTCTGATAAATATACATTACACAGTACAGTTACACTCATAATAACACTGTCTAATAAATATACATTACACAGTACAGTTACACTCATAAAAAATATAAAAATATTTTAAACAAAATTGCATTAAAAAGTTATAAGGGCTCAAAGATATTAGCTCTCAGGTGTTAGAAAAAAAGGCATTAAAACTATGTTTAACTGTGTATTTAGTGTAACTTTTTCACATTCCAATGTTCTTCACATAGTGGAATATGTTCTAAGTATTTATAAATAGATATTCCTATATATATATCTGTATCTATCATCTATCTATCTATCATCTATCTATCTATCTATCTATCTATCTATCTATCTATATATTTATATATATTTACATGTTTATATATTTATATATATATATATATATATACATTTTACCAAAAATATCATCAGATAGATGTAGAAATATTTATTTAACAATAAACAAAACATATTATTCTATTTAAAGAACATTGAAAAGGGAAATTCTCTTATTTCATGTCTTGTTTAGCGCTCTTGCATAAACGTGATCGGGTTATCGCACTAGTATGGGTGTATGTTTTTTTTTTGCAGTTTGCATGCTCCATTAAAGTCTATGGGGGAATATGGTAACACGTGCACGATATTCTAAGTTTCACTATTTGTATGTGTTGGGTTTTCGCTCTTGCGCTAACGTTTTACTTTCAACTTATAATACGAGCACAACCAAAGCAAAACGCCTCCATCAAGTTATGTCTTTAGTGGGAGCAATAATTTGCACTTTACTTGTAATATTGCCCTTAATGTGGGAGGAAGGTGCTTACATTTTTTACTGTTGTACATTTTTTTACCCTTTTTGCAATGCATAGTTAATTGCCTCCAGCAAGTAGAAAGAACAAATGTATATCACTTTCTTTCTTTTTTTCTTGACATGTATCAGATTAAAAGAGATGTTGTGGTATCTGTGATTCATTTATTGTTTGATTTATTGTTATTTTTTTCAGTAGAAAAGACAAAACAATTTTGAACACACCCACCTAATGTTACCCAAATAAAGTACAGTTTTACTTAGCTTATTGTATCTAATATGGTGACATATTCAGCAATAATTAAACACACTATAGTGAGATTATTTACCCCAATTCCTGAGGTTCACTTTCTTCCAGTTATTTATGTTTTACAATGAATTCTGCCCCTCCCACTGATATAATTATACTTAAAGGGTCAGTACACTGTAAAATGGTTTTTATATTAATGTATTTTCAGTAACTTGTTATACCAGCTGCAGAGTGCAAAATATAGGAGAAATTGCATTATCAGGTTTATTTGTGTATATGAAGTAGCTGGTTTTGTGCTTTTGAACCACAGCCTATTACAATGGCTTGAGTTGGTAATATCAGATCTCATTATGTAATCACTTTGTGTACACACACTTGCTTCCTTATATTTGTCTAGAAAACCAAAGCTCAATACTTAGAGAGAACAAGGGGAAATCATCATTGTATTACTTAAAGGGACACTGAACCCAAATATTTTCATTTGTGATTCAGATAGAGCATGGAATTTTAAGCATCTTTCTAATTTACTCCTATTATCAAATTTTCTTTATTCTCTTGGTATCTTTTTTTTAAAATGCAAGAATGTAAGTTTAGATGCCGGCCCATTTTTGGTGAACAACCTGGGTTGTTCTTGCTGATTGGTGGATAAATTCATCCACCAATAAAAAAGAGCTGTCCAGAGTTTTGAACCTAAAAAAAGCTTAGATGCCTTTTTTTTTTCAAATAAAGATAGAAAGGGAACAAAGAAAATTTGATAATAGGAGTAAATTAGAAAGTTGCTTAAAATTGCATTCTCTATCTGAATCACAAAAGAAAAAATGTGGGTTCAGTGACCCTTTAACTATCCTGCACCCCACTGTGAGTTTAATTTCTTCTGCTGGCTGTGTTTACTTAGGCTATTCAATAACTGAGACTCCAGTATCAAAACTTTCAGTATAGGGGCGCGATCCGATATAGATCGCAGTTTGCGGTGCAAGCGAGGGAACCGGCGTCGCCCGCGGTTTCAGCTCGCAACTCGAGCTATCCCATATAAGTCGCCGTCAGATGCTAACGTGCCGTAAGTCTGACAAACCAGCGATGTCCAGAAATCTGCGTAAGTACAAATTTCTGGCGTCGCCAGTGACTTGCGGCACGTTAGAAACTGCCGGCGCCTATAAAACCTGACTAAAGTCTAAAACACCCGCACTGTCTAACACGCCTCCCTAACATAGCCCGACAAGTCTAACACGCCTCCCTAACATAGCCCGCACTGTCTAACCCTCTATCCGCTATCCCCCCTCACTATCCTAACAATAAAATATGTATTAACCCCTAAACCGCCGCTCCCGTACCCGCCGCAACCTAATAAATTTATTAACCCCTAAACCGCCGCTCCCGTACCCCGCCGCCAGCTATATTATATCTATAACCCCCTAAAGTGAGCCCCTAACACCGCCGCCATCTATATTAAAATTATTAACCCCTAATGTAAGCCCCTTACACCGCCGCCATCTCTATTAAAATGATTAACCCCTAATTTAATCTACCTACCCCGCCGCCAGCTATATTATCTATGTTAACCCTAAGTATATTATAGTTAATATAGGTATTACATTATATATATTAACTATATTAACCCTAATTATATTAGGGTTAATATAGTTAATATAGTTACTATAGTATTTATATTAACTATATTAACTCTATCTAACCCTAACACCCCTAACTAAATTTATATTAAATTAATCTAATTCATTTATAAACTAAAATATTCCTATTTAAATCTAAATACTTACCTATAAAATAAACCCTAAGATAGCTACAATATAATTAATAATTACATTGTAGCTATGTTAGGGTTAATATTTATTTTACAGATAAATTGTTAATTATTTTAACTAGGTATAATAGCTATTAAATAGTTATTAACTATTTAATATCTACCTAGTTACAATAATTACCCAATTACCTGTAAAATAAATCCTAACCTAAGTTACAAATACACCTACACTATCAATAAATTAAATAAACTACAAACATCTATCTAAAAATACAATTAAATTAACTAAACTAAATTACAAAAAAAACCAAACACTAAATTACAAAAAATAAAAAAAGATTACAAGATTTTTAAGCTAATTACACCTATTCTAAGCCCCCTAATAAAATAATAAACCCCCAAAATAAAAAAAATTCCCTGCCCTATTCTAAATTAAACAAATTTCAAAGCTCTTTACCTTACCAGCCCTTAAAAGGGCCTTTTGTGGGGCATGCCCCAAAGAATTCAGCTCTTTTGCATACAAATACAATACCCCCCCCATTACAACCCACCACCCACATACCCCTATTCTAAAACCACCCAAACCCCCCTTAAAAAAGCCTAACACTACCCCCCTGAAGATCTCCCTACCTTGTCTTCACCACACCGGGCCGAACTCCTGATCCGATCCGGGCGATGTCTTCCTCCAAGCGGCAAAGAAGAATTCTTCCTCCGGCGATGTCTTCCTCCAAGCGGCAAAGAAGAATTCTTCCTCCGGCGACGTCTTCCTCCAAGCGGCAGCAAAGTCTTCATTCTTCCGGCGGCATCTTCAATCTTCTTTCTTCGCTCCGCCGCTGCGGAGCATCCATCCCGGCCGACTACTGAACTTGGAATGAGGTACCTTTAAATGACGTCATCCAAGATGGCGTCCGCCGAATTCCGATTGGCTGATAGGATTCTATCAGCCAATCGGAATTAAGTTAAAAAAATCTGATTGGCTGATTGAATCAGCCAATCAGATTCAAGTTCAATCCGATTGGCTGATCCAATCAGCCAATCAGATTGAGCTCGCATTCTATTGGCTGATCGGAACAGCCAATAGAATGCGAGCTCAAGGTAGATAGACATTGCGCATGCGTTAGGTGTTAGGTTTATTTTAGCAGATCGCGGTTGACAGGGAGATAGACATTGCGCATGCGTTAGGTGTTAGGTTTATTTTAACTGCCAGTTTAGGGAGTTACGGGGCTCCAATAGTCAGCGTAAGGCTTCTTACGGCTGCTTTTTGTGGCGAGGTGAAAATGGAGTAAGATTTCTCCATTTTCGCCACGTAAGTCCTTACGCTGCATATTGGATACCAAACTGCGCTGGTTTGGTATACCTGCCTATAGCCCAAAAAACTACGGGCGACGGCAGAAATATATGCGCGTAACTTCTAGGTTACGCCGTATATGTGATACCAAACCAGCGTAAATATTGGGGTCACCGGCTTTTGCGGGCGACGATTTTTATCGGATCGACCCCTAGGTTGGGAAACCACAAGCTAAATCAGCTATTTCCAGAGGCAAAAGAGGGGTAAAGGAGCCACTCGTACACAGTTTAATACAATCAAGCAGGTAAAATGGATCCTTGGGAACAATTTAAATGGGAGACATTTTTTGGGTGAACTGTCCCTTTAAAGGGACACTGAGCCCAATGTTTTTCTTTCATAAATCAGATAGAGCATGACATTTTAAGCAACTTTCTAATTTACTCCTATTATCAATTTTTCTTCGTTCTCTTGCTATCTTTATTTTAAAAGCAGGAATGTAAATCTTAGCAGCCAGTCCATTTTAGGTTCAGCAACATGCATAGCGCTTGCTTATTGGAGACTTACATTTATCCACCAATAAACAAGCATAACCCAGGTTCTCAACCAAAAATGGGCCAGCTCCTATGCATGGCATTCCTGCTTTTTAAATAAAAATAGCAAGAGAACGAAGACAAATTGATAATAGGAGTAAATTAGAAAGTTGCTTAAAATTGCATGCTCTTTCTGAATCATGAAAGAAAAACAATGGGTTTAGTGTCCCTTTAAGCAGCCCAGGTATGTGATAAGCTCATAGTTAGTGAAAGTACTGACTTGCTTTATTGCTATTCTCTGCAGGAGCCCAGGACAAATTAATCGTGTGAGTAGCAGATATTTTCTACTATGATCTGATTAAGTTTGGCTCCGCAGGGCGGTACCCATGAGGTAGACTGATTTATTGTGACAAAAACTTTAGCAATGCACAATCTTGCTACAGCATCAAGGGGCTATGAATCAGGAACAGTAAATGCTTGTGCACATCATTAAGGAGGTGATAGACCATAGCATTAGGGGACACAAAAAGCTAAATCACTGGAGCACCAGAGGAACAGGAGGTGGCATCTTCTGCTGCCTATTGTTTTGTGTTAGTTACCCCCTTCTCCCTCTGTTACCCCTCCTTGCCCAGCGTAGAGCACTGGGCAGTATACAATGCACCTGCTGGCAGATTTAGGGCAGCTGCTACCTGAGAGATTTGTGGGTGCTGAACTAAAAATGAGCCGGCTCCTAAGCTTACATAAAGATACCAATAGAATGAAGACAATTGCTAATACGAGTAAATTAGAAAGTTACTAAAAATTGCTGCTCTATCTGAATCAATAAAAAAAATGTGTTTCATATCCCTTTAATTGTGTATACTTGTGCACCGGAGAGTTATTACCATAATTTGTCAGTATAAGAAATCTGTGTTGTCAGCAGCAGCTTCAGCTGTGTACTGAAGGGTTAACTGGCAGTGTGTGCTCATGTAGCTGTGTACTGAAGGGTTAACTGTCAGTGTGTGCTCATGTAACTGTGTACTGAAGGGTTAACTGTCAGTGTGTGCTCATGTAGCTGTGCACTGAAGGGTTAACTGTCAGTGTGTGCTCATGTAGCTGTGCACTGAAGGGTTAACTGGCAGTGTGTGCTCATGTAGCTGTGTATTAAAGGGTTAACTGTCAGTGTGTGCTCGTGTAGCTGTGTACTAAAGGGTTAACTGTCAGTGTGTGCTCATGTAGCTGTGCACTGAAGGGTTAACTGGCAGTGTGTGCTCATGTAGCTGTGTACTGAAGGGTTAACTGTCAGTGTGTGCTCATGTAGCTGTGTACTGAAGGGTTAACTGTCAGTGTGTGCTCATGTAGCTGTGTACTAAAGGGTTAACTGTCAGTGTGTGCTCATGTAGCTGTGTACTGAAGGGTTAACTGTCAGTGTGTGCTAATGTAGCTGTGTACTGAAGGGTTAACTGTCAGTGTGTGCTCATGTAGCTGTGCACTGAAGGGTTAAATATCAGTGTGTGCTCATGTAGCTGTGCACTGAAGGGTTAACTATCAGTGTGTGCTCATGTAGCTGTGCACTAAATGGGGTTAACTGTCAGTGTGTGCTCATGTAGCTGTGCACTGAAGGGTTAACTGTCAGTGTGTGCTCATGTAGCTGTGCACTGAAGGGTTAACTGTCAGTGTGTGCTCATGTAGCTGTGTACTGAAGGGTTAACTGTCAGTGTGTGCTCATGTAGCTGTGTACTGAAGGGTTAACTGTCAGTGTGTGCTCATGTAGCTGTGTACTGAAGGGTTAACTGTCAGTGTGTGCCCATGTAGCTGTGCACTGAAGGGTTAACTGTCAGTGTGTGCTCATGTAGCTGTGTACTGAAGGGTTAACTATCAGTGTGTGCTCATGTAGCTGTGTACTGAATGGTTAACTATCAGTGTGTGCTCATGTAGCTGTGTACTTAAGGGTTAACAGGCAGTGTGTACTCATGTAGCTGTGTACTGAAGGGTTAACTGTCGGAGTGTGCTCATGTAGCTGTGCACTGAAGGGTTAACTGTCAGTGTGTGCTCATGTAGCTGTGCACTGAAGGGTTAACTGGCAGTGTGTGCTCATGTAGCTGTGTACTGAAGGGTTAACAGGCAGTGTGTACTCATGTAGCTGTGTACTGAAGTGTTAACTGTCAGTGTGTACTCATGTAGCTGTGTACTGAAGGGTTAACTATCAGTGTGTGCTCATGTAGCTGTGTACTGAAGGGTTAACTGTCAGTGTGTGCTCATGTAGCGGTGTACTGAAGGGTTAACTGTCAGTGTGTGCTCATGTAGCTGTGTACTGAAGGGTTAACTGGCAGTGTGTGCTCATGTAGCTGTGTACTGAAGGGTTAACTGTCAGTGAGTGCTCATGTAGCTGTGTACTGAAGGGTTAACAGGCACTGTGTGCTCATGTAGCTGTGTACTGAAGGGTTAACAGGCAGTGTGTCCTCATGTAGCTGTGCACTAAAGGGTTAACTGTCAGTGTGTGCTCATGTAGCTGTGCACTGAAGGGTTAACTGTCAGTGTGTGCCCATGTAGCTGTGCACTGAAGGGTTAACTGTTAGTTTGTGCTCATGTAGCTGTGTACTGAAGGGTTAACTGTCAGTGTGTGCTCATGTAGCTGTGCACTGAAGGGTTAACTGTCAGTGTGTGCTCATGTAGCTGTGCACTGAAGGGTTAACAGGCAGTGTGTGCTCATGTAGCTGTGTACTGAAGGGTTAACTGTCAGTGTGTGCTCATGTAGCTGTGTACTGAAGGGTTAACTGTCAGTGTGTGCTCATGTAGCTGTGCACTAAAGGGTTAACTGTCAGTGTGTGCTCATGTAGCTGTGCACTGAAGGGTTAACAGGCAGTGTGTGCTCATGTAGCTGTGTACTGAAGGGTTAACTGTCAGTGTGTGCTCATGTAGCTGTGTACTGAAGGGTTAACTGTCAGTGTGTACTCATGTAGCTGTGTACTGAAGGGTTAACTGTCAGTGTGTGCTCATGTAGCTGTGTACTGAAGGGTTAACTGTCCGTGTGTGCTCATGTAGCTGTGTACTGAAGGGTTAACTGGCAGTGTGTGCTCATGTAGCTGTGTACTGAAGGGTTAACTGTCCTTGTGTGCTCATGTAGCTGTGTACTGAAGGGTTAACTGTCAGTGTGTGCTCATGTAGCTGTGTACTGAAGAGTTAACTGTCAGTGTGTGCTCATGTAGCTGTGTACTGAAGAGTTAACTGTCAGTGTGTGCTCATGTAGCTGTGCACTGAAGGGATAACTGTCAGTGTGTGCTCATGTAGCTGTGCACTGAAGGGTTAACTGTCAGTGTGTGCTCATGTAGCTGTGTACTGAAGGGTTAACTGTCAGTGTGTGCTCATGTAGCTGTTTACTGAAGGGTTAACTGTCAGTGTGTGCTCATGTAGCTGTGCACTGAAGGATTAACTGTCAGTGTGTGCTCATGTAGCTGTGTACTGAAGGGTTAACTATCAGTGTGTGCTCATGTAGCTGTGTACTGAAGGGTTAACTGTCAGTGTGTGCTCATGTAGCTGTGTACTGAAGGGTTAACTGTCAGTGTGTGCTCATGTAGCTGTGCACTGAAGGGATAACTGTCAGTGTGTGCTCATGTAGCTGTGTACTGAAGGGTTAACTATCAGTGTGTGCTCATGTAGCTGTGTACTGAAGGGTTAACTGTCAGTGTGTGCTCATGTAGCTGTGCACTGAAGGGATAACTTTCAGTGTGTGCTCATGTAGCTGTGTACTGAAGGGTTAACTGTCAATGTGTGCTCATGTAGCTGTGTACTGAAGGGTTAACTGTCAGTGTGTGCTCATGTAGCTGTGCACTGAAGGGTTAACTGTCAGTGTGTGTGCTCATGTAGCTGTGTACTGAAGGGTTAACTGTCAGTGTGTGCTCATGTAGTTGTGTACTGAAGGGTTAACTGTCAGTGTGTGCTCATGTAGCTGTGCACTAAAGGGTTAACTGTCAGTGTGTGCTCATGTAGCTGTGTACTGAAGGGTTAACTGTCAGTGTGTGCTCATGTAGCTGTGCACCGAAGGGTTAACTGGCAGTGTGTGCTCATGTAGCTGTGTACTGAAGAGTTAACTGTCAGTGTGTGCTCATGTAGCTGTGTACTGAAGGGTTATCTGGCAGTGTGTGCTCATGTAGCTGTGTACTGAAGGGTTAACTGTCAATGTGTGCTCATGTAGCTGTGTACTGAAGGGTTAACTGTCAGTGTGTGCTCATGTAGCTGTGTACTGAAGGGTTAACTGTCAGTGTGTGCTCATATAGCTGTGTACTGAAGGTTTAACTGTCAGTTTGTGCTCATAACTGTCAGTGTGTGCTCATGTAGCTGTGTACTGAAGGGTTAACTGCCAGTGTGTGCTCATGTAGCTGTGTACTGAAGGGTTAACTGTCAGTGTGTGCTCATGTAGCTGTGCACTGAAGGGTTAACTGTCAGTGTGTGCTCATGTAGCTGTGCACTGAAGGGTTAACTGTCAGTGTGTGCTCATGTAGCTGTGTACTGAAGGGTTAACTGTCAGTGTGTGCTCATGTAGCTGTGCACTGAAGGGTTAACTATCAGTGTGTGCTCATGTAGCTGTGTACTGAAGGGTTAACTGTCAGTGTGTGCTCATGTAGCTGTGTACTGAAGGGTTAACTGGCAGTGTGTGCTCATGTAGCTGTGTACTGAAGGGTTAACTGTCAGTGTGTGCTCATGTAGCTGTGTACTGAAGGGTTATCTGGCAGTGTGTGCTCATGTAGCTGTGTACTGAAGGGTTAACTGTCAATGTGTGCTCATGTAGCTGTGTACTGAAGGGTTAACTGTCAGTGTGTGCTCATGTAGCTGTGTACTGAAGGGTTAACTGTCAGTGTGTGCTCATATAGCTGTGTACTGAAGGGTTAACTGTCAGTTTGTGCTCATAACTGTCAGTGTGTGCTCATGTAGCTGTGTACTGAAGGGTTAACTGTCAGTGTGTGCTCATGTAGCTGTGTACTGAAGGGTTAACTGTCAGTGTGTGCTCATGTAGCTGTGCACTGAAGGGTTAACTGTCAGTGTGTGCTCATGTAGCTGTGCACTGAAGGGTTAACTGTCAGTGTGTGCTCATGTAGCTGTGTACTGAAGGGTTAACTGTCAGTGTGTGCTCATGTAGCTGTGCACTGAAGGGTTAACTATCAGTGTGTGCTCATGTAGCTGTGTACTGAAGGGTTAACTGTCAGTGTGTGCTCATGTAGCTGTGTACTGAAGGGTTAACTGTCAGTGTGTGCTCATGTAGCTGTGTACTGAAGGGTTAACTGTCAGTGTGTGCTCATGTAGCTGTGTACTGAAGGGTTAACTGTCAGTGTGTGCTCATGTAGCTCTGCACTGAAGGGTTAACAGGCAGTGTGTGCTCATGTAGCTGTGCACTGAAGGGTTAACTGTCAGTGTGTGCTCATGTAGCTTTGCACTGAAGGGTTAACTGTCGGTGTGTGCGCATGTAGCTGTGCACTGAAGGGTTAACTGTCAGTGTGTGCTCATGTAGCTGTGCACTGAAGGGTTAACTGTCAGTGTGTGCTCATGTAGCTGTGTACTGAAGGGTTAACTGTCAGTGTGTGCTCATGTAGCTGTGTACTGAAGGGTTAACTGTCAGTGTGTGCTCATGTAGCTGTGTACTGAAGGGTTAACTGTCAGTGTGTGCTCATGTAGCTGTGTACTGAAGGGTTAACTGTCAGTGTGTGCTCATGTAGCTGTGTACTGAAGGGTTAACTGTCAGTGTGTGCTCATGTAGCTGTGCACTGAAGGGTTAACTGTCAGTGTGTGCTCATGTAGCTGTGTACTGAAGGGTTAACTGTCAGTGTGTGCTCATGTAGCTGTGCACTGAAGGGTTAACTGTCAGTGTGTGCTCATGTAGCTGTGTACTGAAGGGTTAACTGTCAGTGTGTGCTCATGTAGCTGTGCACTGAAGGGTTAACTGTCAGTGTGTGCTCATGTAGCTGTGTACTGAAGGGTTAACTGTCAGTGTGTGCTCATGTAGCTGTGTACTGAAGGGTTAACTGTCAGTGTGTGCTCATGTAGCTGTGTACTGAAGGGTTAACTGTCAGTGTGTGCTCATGTAGCTGTGTACTGAAGGGTTAACTGTCAGTGTGTGCTCATGTAGCTGTGTACTGAAGGGTTAACTGTCAGTGTGTGCTCATGTAGCTGTGTACTGAAGGGTTAACTGTCAGTGTGTGCTCATGTAGCTGTGCACTGAAGGGTTAACTGTCAGTGTGTGCTCATGTAGCTGTGCACTGAAGGGTTAACTGTCAGTGTGTGCTCATGTAGCTGTGTACTGAAGGGTTAACTGTCAGTGTGTGCTCATGTAGCTGTGTACTGAAGGGTTAACTGTCAGTGTGTGCTCATGTAGCTGTGTACTGAAGGGTTAACTGTCAGTGTGTGCTCATGTAGCTGTGTACTGAAGGGTTAACTGTCAGTGTGTGCTCATGTAGCTGTGTACTGAAGGGTTAACTGTCAGTGTGTGCTCATGTAGCTGTGTACTGAAGGGTTAACTGTCAGTGTGTGCTCATGTAGCTGTGCTACTGAAGGGTTAACTGTCAGTGTGTGCTCATGTAGCTGTGCACTGAAGGGTTAACTGTCAGTGTGTGCTCATGTAGCTGTGTACTGAAGGGTTAACTGTCAGTGTGTGCTCATGTAGCTGTGTACTGAAGGGTTAACTGTCAGTGTGTGCTCATGTAGCTGTGTACTGAAGGGTTAACTGTCAGTGTGTGCTCATGTAGCTGTGTACTGAAGGGTTAACTGTCAGTGTGTGCTCATGTAGCTGTGTACTGAAGGGTTAACTGTCAGTGTGTGCTCATGTAGCTGTGTACTGAAGGGTTAACTGTCAGTGTGTGCTCATGTAGCTGTGCACTGAAGGGTTAACTGTCAGTGTGTGCTCATGTAGCTGTGTACTGAAGGGTTAACTGTCAGTGTGTGCTCATGTAGCTGTGTACTGAAGGGTTAACTGTCAGTGTGTGCTCATGTAGCTGTGTACTGAAGGGTTAACTGTCAGTGTGTGCTCATGTAGCTGTGTACTGAAGGGTTAACTGTCAGTGTGTGCTCATGTAGCTGTGTACTGAAGGGTTAACTGTCAGTGTGTGCTCATGTAGCTGTGTACTGAAGGGTTAACTGTCAGTGTGTGCTCATGTAGCTGTGCACTGAAGGGTTAACTGTCAGTGTGTGCTCATGTAGCTGTGTACTGAAGGGTTAACTGTCAGTGTGTGCTCATGTAGCTGTGTACTGAAGGGTTAACTGTCAGTGTGTGCTCATGTAGCTGTGCACTGAAGGGTTAACTGTCAGTGTGTGCTCATGTAGCTGTGTACTGAAGGGTTAACTGTCAGTGTGTGCTCATGTAGCTGTGCTACTGAAGGGTTAACTGTCAGTGTGTGCTCATGTAGCTGTGCACTGAAGGGTTAACTGTCAGTGTGTGCTCATGTAGCTGTGCACTGAAGGGTTAACTGTCAGTGTGTGCTCATGTAGCTGTGTACTGAAGGGTTAACTGTCAGTGTGTGCTCATGTAGCTGTGTACTGAAGGGTTAACTGTCAGTGTGTGCTCATGTAGCTGTGTACTGAAGGGTTAACTTTCAGTGTGTGCTCATGTAGCTGTGTACTGAAGGGTTAACTGTCAGTGTGTGCTCATGTAGCTGTGCACTGAAGGGTTAACTGTCAGTGTGTGCTCATGTAGCTGTGTACTGAAGGGTTAACTGTCAATGTGTGCTCATGTAGCTGTGTACTGAAGAGTTAACTATCAGTGTGTGCTCATGTAGCTGTGCACTGAAGGGTTAACTGTCAGTGTGTGCTCATGTAGCTGTGTACTGAAGGGTTAACTGTCAGTGTGTGCTCATGTAGCTGTGCACTGAAGGGTTAACTGTCAGTGTGTGCTCATGTAGCTGTGCACTGAAGGGTTAACTGTCAGTGTGTGCTCATGTAGCTGTGTACTGAAGGGTTAACTGTCAGTGTGTGCTTATGTAGCTGTGTACTGAAGGGTTAACATGTAGCTGTGCACTAAAGGGTTAACTGTCAGTGTGTGCTCATGTAGCTGTGCACTGAAGGGTTAACAGGCAGTGTGTGCTCATGTAGCTGTGTACTGAAGGGTTAACTGTCAGTGTGTGCTCATGTAGCTGTGTACTGAAGGGTTAACTGGCAGTGTGTACTCATGTAGCTGTGTACTGAAGGGTTAACTGTCAGTGTGTGCTCATGTAGCTGTGTACTGAAGGGTTAACTGTCCGTGTGTGCTCATGTAGCTGTGTACTGAGGGGTTAACTGGCAGTGTGTGCTCATGTAGCTGTGTACTGAAGGGTTAACTGTCAGTGTGTGCTCATGTAGCTGTGTACTGAAGGGTTAACTGGCAGTGTGCACTCATGTAGCTGTGTACTGAAGAGTTAACTGTCAGTGTGTGCTCATGTAGCTGTGTACTGAAGGGTTAACTGTCAGTGTGTGCTCATGTAGCTGTGTACTGAAGGGTTAACTGGCAGTGTGTACTCATGTAGCTGTGTACTGAAGAGTTAACTGTCAGTGTGTGCTCATGTAGCTGTGTACTGAAGGGTTAACTGGCAGTGTGTACTCATGTAGCTGTGTACTGAAGAGTTAACTGTCAGTGTGTGCTCATGTAGCTGTGTACTGAAGGGTTAACTGTCAGTGTGTGCTCATGTAGCTGTGTACTGAAGGGTTAACTGTCAGTGTTTGCTCATGTAGCTGTGTACTAAAGGGTTAACTGTCAGTGTGTGCTCATGTAGCTGTGTACTGAAGGGTTAACTGTCAGTGTGTGCTCATGTAGCTGTGTACTGAAGGGTTAACTATCAGTGTGTGCTCATGTAGCTGTGCACTGAAGGGTTAACTATCAGTGTGTGCTCATGTAGCTGTGTACTGAAGCGTTATCTATCAGTGTGTGCTCATGTAGCTGTGTACTGAAGGGTTAACTGTCAGTGTGTGCTCATGTAGCTGTGTACTGAAGAGTTAACTGTCAGTGTGTACTCATGTAGCTGTGTACTGAAGAGTTAACTGTCAGTGTGTGCTCATGTAGCTGTGTACTGAAGGGTTAACTGTCAGTGTGTGCTCATGTAGCTGTGTACTGAAGGGTTAACTGTCAGTGTGTGCTCATGTAGCTGTGTACTGAAGGGTTAACTGTCAGTGTGTGCTCATGTAGCTGTGTACTGAAGGGTTAACTGTCAGTGTGTGCTCATGTAGCTGTGCACTGAAGGGTTAACTGTCAGTGTGTGCTCATGTAGCTGTGTACTGAAGGGTTAACTGTCAGTGTGTGCTCATGTAGCTGTGTACTGAAGGGTTAACTGTCAGTGTGTGCTCATGTAGCTGTGCACTGAAGGGTTAACTGTCAGTGTGTGCTCATGTAGCTGTGCACTGAAGGGTTAACTGTCAGTGTGTGCTCATGTAGCTGTGTACTGAAGGGTTAACTGTCAGTGTGTGCTCATGTAGCTGTGTACTGAAGGGTTAACTGTCAGTGTGTGCTCATGTAGCTGTGTACTGAAGGGTTAACTGTCAGTGTGTGCTCATGTAGCTGTGCACTGAAGGGTTAACTGTCAGTGTGTGCTCATGTAGCTGTGTACTGAAGGGTTAACTGTCAGTGTGTGCTCATGTAGCTGTGTACTGAAGGGTTAACTGTCAGTGTGTGCTCATGTAGCTGTGTACTGAAGGGTTAACTGTCAGTGTGTGCTCATGTAGCTGTGCACTGAAGGGATAACTGTCAGTGTGTGCTCATGTAGCTGTGTACTGAAGGGTTAACTGTCAGTGTGTGCTCATGTAGCTGTGTACTGAAGGGTTAACTGTCAGTGTGTGCTCATGTAGCTGTGTACTGAAGGGTTAACTGTCAGTGTGTGCTCATGTAGCTGTGTACTGAAGGGTTAACTGTCAGTGTGTGCTCATGTAGCTGTGTACTGAAGGGTTAACTGTCAGTGTGTGCTCATGTAGCTGTGCACTGAAGGGTTAACTGTCAGTGTGTGCTCATGTAGCTGTGTACTGAAGGGTTAACTGTCAGTGTGTGCTCATGTAGCTGTGTACTGAAGGGTTAACATGTAGCTGTGCACTAAAGGGTTAACTGTCAGTGTGTGCTCATGTAGCTGTGCACTGAAGGGTTAACAGGCAGTGTGTGCTCATGTAGCTGTGTACTGAAGGGTTAACTGTCAGTGTGTGCTCATGTAGCTGTGTACTGAAGGGTTAACTGGCAGTGTGTACTCATGTAGCTGTGTACTGAAGGGTTAACTGTCAGTGTGTGCTCATGTAGCTGTGTACTGAAGGGTTAACTGTCCGTGTGTGCTCATGTAGCTGTGTACTGAAGGGTTAACTGGCAGTGTGTGCTCATGTAGCTGTGTACTGAAGGGTTAACTGTCAGTGTGTGCTCATGTAGCTGTGTACTGAAGGGTTAACTGGCAGTGTGTACTCATGTAGCTGTGTACTGAAGAGTTAACTGTCAGTGTGTGCTCATGTAGCTGTGTACTGAAGGGTTAACTGTCAGTGTGTGCTCATGTAGCTGTGTACTGAAGGGTTAACTGGCAGTGTGTACTCATGTAGCTGTGTACTGAAGGGTTAACTGTCAGTGTGTGCTCATGTAGCTGTGTACTGAAGGGTTAACTGGCAGTGGGTACTCATGTAGCTGTGTACTGAAGAGTTAACTGTCAGTGTGTGCTCATGTAGCTGTGTACTGAAGGGTTAACTGTCAGTGTGTGCTCATGTAGCTGTGTACTGAAGGGTTAACTGTCAGTGTGTGCTCATGTAGCTGTGTACTAAAGGGTTAACTGTCAGTGTGTGCTCATGTAGCTGTGTACTGAAGGGTTAACTGTCAGTGTGTGCTCATGTAGCTGTGTACTGAAGGGTTAACTATCAGTGTGTGCTCATGTAGCTGTGCACTGAAGGGTTAACTATCAGTGTGTGCTCATGTAGCTGTGTACTGAAGCGTTATCTATCAGTGTGTGCTCATGTAGCTGTGTACTGAAGGGTTAACTGTCAGTGTGTGCTCATGTAGCTGTGTACTGAAGGGTTAACTGTCAGTGTGTGCTCATGTAGCTGTGTACTGAAGGGTTAACTGTCAGTGTGTGCTCATGTAGCTGTGCACTGAAGGGTTAACTGTCAGTGTGTGCTCATGTAGCTGTGCACTGAAGGTTTAACTGTCAGTGTGTGCTCATGTAGCTGTGTACTGAAGGGTTAACTGTCAGTGTGTGCTCATGTAGCTGTTTACTGAAGGGTTAACTGTCAGTGTGTGCTCATGTAGCTGTGCACTGAAGGATTAACTGTCAGTGTGTGCTCATGTAGCTGTGTACTGAAGGGTTAACTAGTCAGTGTGTGCTCATGTAGCTGTGTACTGAAGGGTTAACTGTCAGTGTGTGCTCATGTAGCTGTGTACTGAAGGGTTAACTGTCAGTGTGTGCTCATGTAGCTGTGCACTGAAGGGATAACTGTCAGTGTGTGCTCATGTAGCTGTGTACTGAAGGGTTAACTATCAGTGTGTGCTCATGTAGCTGTGCACTGAAGGGTTAACTATCAGTGTGTGCTCATGTAGCTGTGTACTGAAGGGTTAACTGTCCGTGTGTGCTCATGTAGCTGTGTACTGAAGGGTTAACTGGCAGTGTGTGCTCATGTAGCTGTGTACTGAAGGGTTAACTGTCAGTGTGTGCTCATGTAGCTGTGTACTGAAGGGTTAACTGTCAGTGTGTGCTCATGTAGCTGTGCACTGAAGGGTTAACAGTCAGTGTGTGCTCATGTAGCTGTGTACTGAAGGGTTAACTGTCAGTGTGTGCTCATGTAGCTGTGTACTGAAGAGTTAACTGTCAGTGTGTGCTCATGTAGCTGTGCACTGAAGGGTTAACTGTCAGTGTGTGCTCATGTAGCTGTGCACTGAAGGGTTAACTGTCAGTGTGTGCTCATGTAGCTGTGTACTGAATGGTTAACTGTCAGTGTGTGCTCATGTAGCTGTGTACTGAAGGGTTAACTGTCAGTGTGTGCTCATGTAGCTGTGCACTGAAGGAGTTAACTGTCAGTGTGGTGCTCATGTAGCTGTGTACTGAAGGGGTTAACTATCAGTGTGTGCTCATGTAGCTGTGTACTGAAGGGTTAACTGTCAGTGTGTGCTCATGTAGCTGTGTACTGAAGGGTTAACTGTCGGAGTGTGTGCTCATGTAGCTGTGCACTAAGGTTAACTGTCAGTGTGTGCTCATCGTAGCTGTGCTCTGAGGGATATCTGTCAGTTCGTGTGCTCATGTAGCTGTGTACTGAAGGGTTAACTATCAGTGTGTGCTCATGTAGCTGTGTACTGAAGGGTTAACTGGCAGTGTGTGCTCATGTAGCTGTGTACTGAAGGGTTAACTGTCAGTGTGTGTTCATGTAGCTGTGCACTGAAGGGTTAACTGTCAATGTGTGCTCATGTAGCTGTGTACTAAAGGGTTAACTGTCAGTGTGTGCTCATGTAGCTGTGCACTAAAGGGGTTAACTAGTCAGTGTGTGCTCATGTAGCTGTGTACTGAAGGGGTTGTTAACTGTCAGTGTGTGCTCATTAGCTGTGTACTGAAGGGTTAACTGTCAGTGTGTGCTCATGTAGCTGTGCACTGAAGGGTTAACTGTCAATGTGTGCTCATGTAGCTGTGTACTAAAGGGTTAACTGTCAGTGTGTGCTCATGTAGCTGTGCACTAAAGGGTTAACTGTCAGTGTGTGCTCATGTAGCTGTGCACTGAAGGGTTAACTGTCAATGTGTGCTCATTTAGCTGTGTACTAAAGGGTTAACTGTCAGTGTGTGCTCATGTCGCTGTGTACTGAAGGGTTAACTGTCAGTGTGTGCTCATGTAGATGTGTACTGAAGGGTTAACTGGCAGTGTGTGCTCATGTAGCTGTGTACTAAAGGGTTAACTGTCAGTGTGTGCTCATGTAGCTGTGTACTGAAGGGTTAACTGTCAGTGTGTGCTCATGTAGCTGTGTACTGAAGGGTTAACTGTCAGTGTGTGCTCATGTAGCTGTGCACTGAAGGGTTAACTGTCGGTGTGTGCTCATGTAGCTGTGCACTGAAGGGTTAACTGTCGGTGTGTGCGCATGTAGCTGTGCACTGAAGGGTTAACTGTCAGTTTGTGCTCATGTAGCTGTGCACTAAAGGGTTAACTGTCAGTGTGTGCTCATGAAGCTGTGTACTGAAGGGTTAACTGTCAGTGTGTGCTCATGTAGCTGTGTACTGAAGGGTTAACTGTCAGTGTGTGCTCATGTAGCTGTGTACTGAAGGGTTAACTGTCAGTGTGTCTCATGTAGGCTGTGTACTGAAGGGTTAACTGTCAGTGTGTGCTCATGTAGCTGTGTACTGAAGGGTTAACTGTCAGTTGTGTGCTCATGTAGCTGTGCACTGAAGGGTTAACTATCAGTGTGTGCTCATGTAGCTGTGTACTGAAGCGTTATCTATCAGTGTGTGCTCATGTAGCTGTGCACTGAAGGGTTAAATATCAGTGTGTGCTCATGTAGCTGTGCACTAAATGGGGTTAACTGTCAGTGTGTGCTCATGTAGCTGTTTACTCAAGGGTTAACTGTCAGTGTGTGCTCATGTAGCTGTGTACTGAAGGGTTAACTGTCAGTGTGTGCTCATGTAGCTGTGTACTGAAGGGTTAACTGTCAGTGTGTGCTCATGTAGCTGTGTACTGAAGGGTTAACTGTCAGTGTGTGCTCATGTAGCTGTGTACTGAAGGGTTAACTGTCAGTGTGTGCTCATGTAGCTGTGTACTGAAGGGTTAACTGTCAGTGTGTGCTCATGTAGCTGTGTACTGAAGGGTTAACTGTCAGTGTGTGCTCATGTAGCTGTGTACTGAAGGGTTAACTGGCAGTGTGTGCTCATGTAGCTGTGTACTGAAGGGTTAACTGTCAGTGTGTGCTCATGTAGCTGTGTACTGAAGGGTTAACTGTCAGTGTGTGCTCATGTAGCTGTGTACTGAAGGGTTAACTGTCAGTGTGTGCTCATGTAGCTGTGTACTGAAGGGTTAACTGTCAGTGTGTGCTCATGTAGCTGTGTACTGAGGGTTAACTGTCAGTGTGTGCTCATTTAGCTGTGCACTGAAGGGTTAACTGTCAGTGTGTGCTCATGTAGGCTGTGTACTGAAGGGTTAACTGTCAGTGTGTGCTCATGTAGCTGTGCTACTGAAGGGTTAACTGTCAGTGTGTCTCATGTAGCTGTTACTGAAGGGTTAACTGTCAGTGTGTGCTCATGTAGCTGTGTACTGAAGGGTTAACTGTCAGTGTGTGCTCATGTAGCTGTGTACTGAAGGGTTAACTGTCAGTGTGTGCTCATGTAGCTGTGTACTGAAGGGTTAACTGTCAGTGTGTGCTCAGTTAGCTGTGTACTGAAGGGTTAACTGTCAGTGTGTGCTCATGTAGCTGTGTACTGAAGGGTTAACTGTCAGTGTGTGCTCATTGTAGCTGTGTAGCTGAAGGGTTAACTGTCAGTGTTGTGCTCATGTAGCTGTGTACTGAAGGGTTAACTGTCCAGTGTGTGCTCATGTAGCTGTGTTACTGAAGGGTTAACTGTCAGTGTGTGCTCATGTAGCTGTGTAACTGAAGGGTTAACTGTCAGTGTGTGCTCATGTAGCTGTGCACTGAAGGGTTAACTGTCAGTGTGTGCTCATGTAGCTGTGTACTGAAGGGTTAACTGTCAGTGTGTGCTCATGTAGCTGTGTACTGAAGGGTTAACTGTCAGTGTGTGCTCATGTAGCTGTGTACTGAAGGTTAACTGTCAGTGTGTGCTCATGTAGCTGTGTACTGAAGGGTTAACTGTCAGTGTGTGCTCATGTAGCTGTGTACTGAAGGGTTAACTGTCAGTGTGTGCTCATGTAGCTGTGTACTGAAGGGTTAACTGTCAGTGTGTGCTCATGTAGCTGTGCACTGAAGGGTTAACTGTCAGTGTGTGCTCATGTAGCTGTGTACTGAAGGGTTAACTGTCAGTGTGTGCTCATGTAGCTGTGTACTGAAGGTGTTAACTGTCAGTGTGTGCTCATGTAGCTGTGTACTGAAGGTTAACTGTCAGTGTGTGCTCATGTAGCTGTGCTACTGAAGGGTTAACTGTCAGGTGTGCTCATTAGCTGTGTACTGAAAGGGTTAACTGTCAGTGTGTGCTCATGAAGCTGTGTACTGAAGGGGTTAACTGTCAGGGTGTGCTCATGTAGCTGTGTACTGAAGGGTTAACTGTCAGTGTGTGCTCATGTAGCTGTGTAATGAAAGGTTAACTGTCAGTGTGTGCTCATGTAGCTTGTGACTGAAGGGTTAACTGTCAGTGTGTGCTCTTGTAGCTGTGCACTGAAGGTTAACTGGCAGGTGTTTGCTCATGTATCTGTGGACTGAAGGGTTAACTGTCAAGTGTGTGCTCATGTAGGCTGTGTACTGAGGGATTTAAGCTATCATTGTGTGCTCATTAGCTGTGCACTGAAGGGTTAACTGTCAGGTGTGCTCATGTAGCTGTGTACTGAGAGGGTTAACTTCAGTGTGTGCTCATGTAGCTGTGTCACTGAAGGGTTAACTGTCATGTGTGCTCATGTAGGCTGTGCACTGAAGGGTTAACTGTCAGTGTGTGCTCATGTAGCTGTGTACTGAAGGGTAACTGTCAGTGTGTGCTCAATGTAGCTGTGTACTGAAGGGTGTTAACATGTAGCTGTGCACTAAAGGTTAACTGTCAGTGTGTGCTCATGTAGCTGTGCACTGAAGGGTTAACAGGCAGTGTGTGCTCATGTAGGCTTGTACTGAAGGTTAACTGTCAGTGTGTGTCTCGATGTAGCTGATGTACTGAAGGGTTAACTGGCAGTGGTGTACTCCATGTAGCTGTGTACTGAAGGGGTTAACTGTCAGTTGTGTGTCTTCATGTAGCTGTGTACTGAGAGGGTTAACTGTCCGTGTGTGCTCATGTAGCTGTGTACTGAAGGTTAACTGGCAGTGTTGTTGCTCATATAGCTGTGTAACTGAAGGGTTAACTGCTCGTGTGTGCTCATGTAGCTGTTTTACTGAAGGTTAACTGTCAGTGTGTGCTCATGTAGCTGTGTACTGAAGGGTTAACTGTCAGTGGTGCCTCTGTAGCTGTGTACTGAAGAGTTAACTGTCAGTGTGTGCTCATGTAGCTGTGCACTGATGGGTTAACCTGTCAGGTGTGTGCTCATGTAGCTGTGTACTGAAGGGTTAACTGTCAGTGTGTGCTCATGTAGCTGTTGTACTGAAAGGTTAACTATCAGTGTGTGCTCATGTAGCTGTGTACTGAAGGGTTAACTGTCAGTGTGTGTGCCTCATGTAGCTGTGTACTGAAGGGTTTAACCTGTCAGTGTGTGCTCATGTAGCTGTGCACTGAAGGGTTTAACTGATCAGTGTGTGCTCATGTAGCTGTGTACTGAACGGGGTTAACTTTCAGTGTGTGCTCATGTAGCTGTGTACTGTAGGGTTAACTGTCAGTGTGTGCTCATGTAGTTGCTGTACTGAAGGGTATAACTGTCAGTGTTGCTCATGTAGCTGTGCACTGAAGGGTTAACTGTCAGTGTGTGCTCATGTAGCCTGTGTACTGAAGGGTTAACTGTCAGTGTGTGCTCATGTAGCTGTGTACTGAAGGGTTAACTGTCAGTGTGTTGCTCATGTAGCCTGTGTACTGAAGGGTTAACTGTCAGTGTCGGTGCTCATGTAGCTGTGTACTGAAGGGTTAACTGTCAGGTGTGTGCTCATGTAGCTGTGTACTGAAGGGTTAACTGTTCAGTGTGTGCTCATGTTAGCTGTGCACTGAAGGGTTAACTGTCAGTGTGTGCTCATGTAGCTGTGTACTGAAGGGTTAACTGTCAGTTGTGCTCATGTAGCCTGTGCACTGAAGGGTTAACATGTCAGGTGTGTGCTCATGTAGCTGTGTACTGAGGGTTAACCTGTCAGTGTGTGCTCATGTAGCTGTGCTACTGAAGGGATAACTGTCAGTGTGTGCTCATGTAGCTGATGTACTGAAGGGTTAACTGTCATGTGTGCTCATGTAGCTGTGTACTGAAGGGTTAACTGTCAGTGGGTGCTCATGTAGCTGTGTACTGAAGGGTTAACTGTCAGTGTGTGCTCATGTAGCTAGTGTACTGAAGGGTTAACTGTCAGTGTCTTGCTCATGTAGTGTGTACTGAAGGGTTAACTGTCAGTGTGTGCTCATGTAGCTGTGCACTAAAGGGCTTAAACCTATCAGTGTGTGCTCATGTAGCTGTGTACTGAAGGGTTAATCTGTCCAGTTGTGTCTTCCATTTATCTGTGCACTGAAGTTTAACTGCAGTGTTGACCATGTAGTCTGTGTACTGAAGAGTTAACTGTCATGTGTGCTCATGTAGCTGTGTAACATGAAGGTATCTGGCAGTGTGTGCGCATTAGCCTGTGTACTGAATGTTAACTGTCCAATGTGTCCGCATGTTGCTGTGTACTGAAGGGGTTAACTGTCAGTGTTGTGCTCATTCTGAGTACTGAAGGGGTTTAACTGTCAGTGTGTGCTCATATATCTGTTACTGAAGTTAACATGTTCATTTTGTGCTCATGTAGCTGTGGAATGAAGGGGTCACTGTCAGGTGTGCTCATGTACTGTGTAACAAGGTTTAACTAATCAGTGTTGGGCTCATGTAGCTGTGTACAGTAGGGGTTAACTTCAGTGTGTGCTCATGTAGCTGTGTACTGAAGGGTTAACTGTCAGTGTGTGCTCATGTAGCTGTGCACTGAAGGGTTAACTGGCAGTGTGTGCTCATGTAGCTGTGTACTGAAGGGTTAACTGTCAATGTGTGCTCATGTAGCTGTGTACTGAAGAGTTAACTATCAGTGTGTGCTCATGTAGCTTTGCACTGAAGGGTTAACTGTCAGCGTGTGCTCATGTAGCTGTGTACTGAAGGGTTAACTGTCAGTGTGTGCTCATGTAGCTGTGCACTGAAGGTTAACTGTCAGTGTGTGCTCATTAGCTGTGCACTGAAGGGTTAACTGTCAGTGTGTGCTCATGTAGCTGTGTACTGAAGGTTAACTGTCAGTGTGTGCTCATGTAGCTGTGTACTGAAGGGTTAACATGTAGCTGTGCACAAGGTTAACTGTCAGTGTGTGCTCATGTAGCTGTGCACTGAAGGTTAACTGTCAGTGTGTGCTCATGTAGCTGTGTACTGAAGGGTAACTGTCAGTGTGTGCTCATGTAGCTGTGTACTGAAGGGTTAACTGTCAGTGTGTGCTCATGTAGCGTGTACTGAAGGGTTAACTGTCAGTGTGTGCTCATGTAGCTGTGTACTGAAGGGTTAACTGTCAGTGTGTGCTCATGTAGCTGTGTACTGAAGGTTAACTGGCAGTGTGTGCTCATGTAGCTGTGTACTGAAGGGTTAACTGTCAGTGTGTGCTCATGTAGCTGTGTACTGAAGGTTAACTGTCAGTGTGTGCTCATGTAGCTGTGTACTGAAAGGGTTTATCTGTCAGTGTGTGCTCATGTAGCTGTGTACTGAAGGGTTAACTGTCAGTGTGTGCTCATGTAGCTGTGTACTGAAGGGTTAACTGTCAGTGTGTGCTCATGTAGCTGTGCACTGAAGGGTTAACTGTCAGTGTGTGCTCATGTAGCTGTGTACTGAAGGGTTAACTGTCAGTGTGTGCTCATGTAGCTGTGTACTGAAGGGTTAACTGTCAGTGTGCTCATGTAGCTGTGTACTGAAGGGTTAACTGTCAGTGTGTGCTCATGTAGCTGTGCACTGAAGGGTTAACTATCAGTGTGTGCTCATGTAGCTGTGTACTGAAGGGTTAACTATCAGTGTGTGCTCATGTAGCTGTGTACTGAAGGGTTAACTGTCAGTGTGTGCTCATGTAGCTGTGTACTGAAGGGTTAACTGTCAGTGTGTGCTCATGTAGCTGTGTACTGAAGGGTTAACTGTCAGTGTGTGCTCATGTAGCTGTGTACTGAAGGTTAACTGTCCAGTGTGTGCTCATGTAGCTGTGCACTGAAGGGTTATCTGGCAGTGTGTGCTCATGTAGCTGTGTACTGAAGGGTTAACTGTCAATGTGTGCTCATGTAGCTGTGTACTGAAGGGTTAACTGTCAGTGTGTGCTCATGTAGCTGTGTACTGAAGGGTTAACTGTCAGTGTGTGCTCATATAGCTGTGTACTGAAGGGTTAACTGTCAGTGTGTGCTCATGTAGCTGTGTACTGAAGGGTTAACTGTCAGTGTGTGCTCATGTAGCTGTGTACTAAAGGGTTAACTGTCAGTGTGTGCTCATGTAGCTGTGTACTGAAGGGTTAACTGTCAGTGTGTGCTCATGTAGCTGTGTACTGAAGGTTAACTGTCAGTGTGTGTCATGTAGCTGTGTACTGAAGGGTTAACTGTCATGTGTGCTCATGTAGCTGTGTACTGAAGGGTTAACTATCAGTGTGTGCTCATGTAGCTGTGTACTGAAGGTTAACTGTCAGTGTGTGCTCATGTAGCTGTGTACTGAAGGTTAACTGTCAGTGTGTGCTCATGTAGCTGTGCACTGAAGGTTAACTGTCAGTGGTGCTCATTAGCTGTGCACTGAAGGGTTAACTGTCAGTGTGTGCTCATGTAGCTGTGTACTGAAGGGTTAACTGTCAGTGTGTGCTCATGTAGCTGTGTACTGAAGGGTTAACTGTAGTGTGTGATCATGTAGCTGTGTACTGAAGGGTTAACTGTCAGTGTGTGCTCATGTAGCTGTGCACTGAAGGGTTAACTGTCAGTGTGTGCTCATGTAGCTGTGTACTGAAGGAGTTAAACTGTCAGTGTGTGCTCATGTAGCTGTGTACTGAAGGGTTAACTGTCAGTGTGTGCTCATGTAGCTGTGTACTGAAGGGTTAACTGGCAGTGTGTGCTCATGTAGCCTGTGTACTGTGACTAAGGGATAACTGTCAGTTCGCCTGTGTGCTCATGTAGCTGTGTACTGAAGGGTTAACTGTACAATGTGTGCTCATGTAGCTGTGTACTGAAGGGTTTTAACTGTCAGTGTGTGCTCATGTAGCTGTGTACTGAAGGGTTAACTGTCAGTGTGTTGCTCATGTAGCTGTGTACTGATGGGTTAACTGTCAGTAGTGTGCTCATGTAGCTTGTTACTGAAGGGTTAACTGTCAGTGTGTGCTCATGTAGCTGGTGTCTAAGGGTTAACTGTCAGTGTGTGCTCATGTAGCTGTGTACTGAAGGGTTAACTGTCAGTGTGTGCTCATGTAGCTGTGTACTGAAGGGTTAACTGTCAGTGTGTGCTCATGTAGCTGTGTACTGAAGGGTTAACTGTCAGTGTGTGCTCATGTAGCTGTGTACTGAAGGTTAACTGTCAGTGTGTGCTCATGTAGCTGTGCACTGAAGGTTAACTATCAGTGTGTGCTCATGTAGTGTGTACTGAAGGTTATCTCAGTGTGTGCTCATGTAGCTGTGTACTGAAGGGTTAACTGTCAGTGTGTGCTCATGTAGCTGTGTACTGAAGGGTTAACTGTCAGTGTGTGCTCATGTAGCTGTGTACTGAAGGGTTAACTGTCAGTGTGTGCTCATGTAGCTGTGTACTGAAGGGTTAACTGTCAGTGTGTGCTCATGTAGCTGTGCACTGAAGGGTTAACTGTCAGTGTGTGCTCATGTAGCTGTGTACTGAAGGGTTAACTGTCAGTGTGTGCTCATGTAGCTGTGTACTGAAGGGTTAACTATCAGTGTGTGCTCATGTAGCTGTGTACTGAAGGGTTAACTGTCAGTGTGTGCTCATGTAGCTGTGTACTGAAGGGTTAACTGTCAGTGTGTGCTCATGTAGCTGTGCACTGAAGGGTTAACTGTCAGTGTGTGCTCATGTAGCTGTGTACTGAAGGGTTAACTGTCAGTGTGTGCTCATGTAGCTGTGTACTGAAGGGTTAACTGTCAGTGTGTGCTCATGTAGCTGTGCACTGAAGGGTTAACTGTCAGTGTGTGCTCATGTAGCTGTGCACTGAAGGGTTAACTGTCAGTGTGTGCTCATGTAGCTGTGTACTGAAGGGTTAACTGTCAGTGTGTGCTCATGTAGCTGTGTACTGAAGGGTTAACTGTCAGTGTGTGCTCATGTAGCTGTGCACTGAAGGGTTAACTGTCAGTGTGTGCTCATGTAGCTGTGTACTGAAGGGTTAACTGTCAGTGTGTGCTCATGTAGCTGTGTACTGAAGGGTTAACTGTCAGTGTGTGCTCATGTAGCTGTGTACTGAAGGGTTAACTGTCAGTGTGTGCTCATGTAGCTGTGCACTGAAGGGTTAACTGTCAGTGTGTGCTCATGTAGCTGTGTACTGAAGGGTTAACTGTCAGTGTGTGCTCATGTAGCTGTGTACTGAAGGGTTTAACTGTCAGTGTGTGCTCATGTAGCTGTGTACTGAAGAGTTAACTGTCAGTGTGTGCTCATGTAGCTGTGTACTGAAGGGTTATGCAGTGTGTGCTCATGTAGCTGTGTACTGAAGGTTAACTGTCAGTGTGTGCTCATGTAGCTGTACTGAAGGGTTAACTGTCAGTGTGTGCTCATGTAGCTGTGTACTGAAGGGTTAACTGTCAGTGTGTGCTCATGTAGCTGTGTACTGAAGGGTTAACTGTCAGTTTGTGCTCATAGTGTGTGCTCATGTAGCTGTGTACTGAAGGGTTAACTGTCAGTGTGTGCTCATGTAGCTGTGTACTGAAGGGTTAACTGTCAGTGTGTGCTCATGTAGCTGCACTGAAGGGTTAACTGCAGTGTGTGCTCATGTAGCTGTGCACTGAAGGGTTAACTATCAGTGTGTGCTCATGTAGCTGTGTACTGAAGGTTAACTGTCAGTGTGTGCTCATGTAGCTGTGTACTGAAGGGTTAACTGTCAGTGTGTGCTCATGTAGCTGTGCACTGAAGGGTTAACTGTCAGTGTGTGCTCATGTAGCTGTGTACTGAAGGGTTAACTGTCAGTGTGTGCTCATGTAGCTGTGTACTGAAGGGTTAACTGTCAGTGTGTGCTCATGTAGCTGTGTACTGAAGGGTTAACTGGCAGTGTGTGCTCATGTAGCTGTGCACTGAAGGGTTAACTGTCAGTGTGTGGTCATGTAGCTGTGTACTGAAAGGGTTAAACTGTCCAGTGTGTGCTCATGTAGCTGTGCTACTGAAGGGGGTTAACTGTCAGTGTGTGCTATGTAGCTGTGTACTGAAGAGTTACTTCAGTGTGTGCTCATGTAGCTGTGTACTGAAGGGTTAACTGGCAGTGTGTGCTCATGTAGCTGTGTACTGAAGGGTTAAATGGCAGTGTGTGCTCATGTAGCTGTGTACTGAAGGGTTAACAGGCAGTGTGTGCTCATATAGCTGTGTACCGAAGGGTTAACTATCAGTGTGTGCTCATATAGCTGTGTACTGAAGGGTTAACTGTCAGTGTGTGCTCATAACTGTCAGTGCTGTGCTCATGTAGCTGTGAACTGAAGGGTTAACTGTCAGTGTGTGCTCATGTAGCTGTGTACTGAAGGGTTAACTGTCAGTGTGTGCTCATGTAGCTGTGTACTGAAGGGTTAACTGTCAGTGTGTGCTCATGTAGCTGTGTACTGAAGGGTTAACTGTCAGTGTGTGCTCATGTAGCTGTTGTACTGAAGGAGTTAACTGTCAGTGTGTGCTCATGTAGCTGTGTACTGAAGGGTTAACTGTCAGTGTGTGCTCATGTAGCTGTGAACTGAAGGGTTAACTGTCAGTGTGTGCTCATGTAGCTGTGTACTGAAGGGTTAACTGTCAGTGTGTGCTCATGTAGCTGTGCACTGAAGGGTTAACTATCAGTGTGTGCTCATGTAGCTGTGTACTGAAGGGTTAACTGTCAGTGTGTGCTCATGTAGCTGTGTACTGAAGGGTTAACTGTCAGTGTGTGCTCATGTAGCTGTGTACTGAAGGGTTAACTGTCAGTGTGTGCTCATGTAGCTGTGTACTGAAGGGTTAACTGTCAGTGTGTGCTCATGTAGCTGTGTATGAAGGGTTAACTGTCAGTGTGTGCTCATGTAGCTGTGTACTGAAGAGTTAACTGTCAGTGTGTGCTCATGTAGCTGTGCACTGAAGGGTTAACTGTCAGTGTGTTGCTCATGTAGCTGTGTACTGAAGGGTTAACTGTCAGTGTGTGCTCATGTAGCTGTGTACTGAAGGGTTAACTGTCAGTGTGTGCTCATGTAGCTGTGTACTGAAGGGTTAACTGTCAGTGTGTGCTCATGTAGCTGTGCACTGAAGGGTTAACTGTCAGTGTGTGCTCATGTAGCTGTGTACTGAAGGGTTAACTGTCAGTGTGTGCTCATGTAGCTGTGTACTGAAGGGTTAACTGTCAGTGTGTGCTCATGTAGATGTGTACTGAAGAGTTAACTGTCAGTTTGTGCTCATGTAGCTGTGCACTGAAGGGTTAACTGTCAGTGTGTGCTCATGTAGCTGTGTACTGAAGGGTTAACTGTCAGTGTGTGCTCATGTAGCTGTGTACTGAAGGGTTAACTGTAAGTGTGTGCTCATGTAGCTGTGCACTGAAGGGTTAACTGTCAGTGTGTGCTCATGTAGCTGTGTACTGAAGGGTTAACTATCAGTGTGTGCTCATGTAGCTGTGTACTGAAGGGTTAACTATCAGTGTGTGCTCATGTAGCTTTGTACTGAAGGGTTAACTGTCAGTGTGTGCTCATGTAGCTGTGCACTGAAGGGTTAACTGTCAGTGTGTGCTCATGTAGCTGTGCACTGAAGGCTTAACTATCAGTGTGTGCTCATGTAGCTGTGTACTGAAGGGTTAACTATCAGTGTGTGCTCATGTAGCTGTGCACTGAAGGGTTAACTGGCAGTGTGTGCTCATGTAGCTGTGCACTGAAGGGTTAACTATCAGTGTGTGCTCATGTAGCTGTGTACTGAAGGGTTAACTATCAGTGTGTGCTCATGTAGCTGTGCACTGAAGGGTTAACTGTCAGTGTGTGCTCATGTAGCTGTGTACTGAAGGGTTAACTGTCAGTGTGTGCTCATGTAGCTGTGGACTGAAGGGTTAACTGTCAGTGTGTGCTCATGTAGCTGTGCACTGAAGGGTTAACTGTCAGTGTGTGCTCATGTAGCTGTGCACTGAAGGGTTAACTATCAGTGTGTGCTCATGTAGCTGTGTACTGAAGGGTTAACTGTCAGTGTGTGTGCTCATGTAGCTGTGTACTGAAGGGTTAACTGTCAGTGTGTGCTCATGTAGCTGTGCACTGAAGGGTTAACTGTCAGTGTGTGCTCATGTAGCTGTGTACTGAAGGGTTAACTGTCAGTGTGTGCTCATGTAGCTGTGTACTGAAGGGTTAACTGTCAGTGTGTGCTCATGTAGATGTGTACTGAAGAGTTAACTGTCAGTTTGTGCTCATGTAGCTGTGCACTGAAGGGTTAACTGTCAGTGTGTGCTCATGTAGCTGTGTACTGAAGGGTTAACTGTCAGTGTGTGCTCATGTAGCTGTGTACTGAAGGGTTAACTGTAAGTGTGTGCTCATGTAGCTGTGTACTGAAGGGTTAACTGTCAGTGTGTGCTCATGTAGCTGTGCACTGAAGGGTTAACTGTCAGTGTGTGCTCATGTAGCTGTGTACTGAAGGGTTAACTGTCAGTGTGTGCTCATGTAGCTGTGTACTGAAGGGTTAACTGTCAGTGTGTGCTCATGTAGATGTGTACTGAAGAGTTAACTGTCAGTTTGTGCTCATGTAGCTGTGCACTGAAGGGTTAACTGTCAGTGTGTGCTCATGTAGCTGTGTACTGAAGGGTTAACTGTCAGTGTGTGCTCATGTAGCTGTGTACTGAAGGGTTAACTGTAAGTGTGTGCTCATGTAGCTGTGCACTGAAGGGTTAACTGTCAGGGTGGTGCTCATGTAGCTGTGTACTGAAGGGTTAACTATCAGTGTGTGCTCATGTAGCTGTGTACTGAAGGGTTTAACTATCAGTGTGTGCTCATGTAGCTTTGTACTGAAGGGTTAAACTGTCAGTGTGTGCTCATGTAGCTGTGCACTGAAGGGTTAACTGTCAGTGTGTGCTCATGTAGCTGTGCACTGAAGGCTTAACTATCAGTGTGTGCTCATGTAGCTGTGTACTGAAGGGTTAACTATCAGTGTGTGCTCATGTAGCTGTGCACTGAAGGGTTAACTGGCAGTGTGTGCTCATGTAGCTGTGTACTGAAAGGTTAACTGTCAGTGTGTGCTCATGTAGCTGTGCACTGAAGGGTTAACTGTCAGTGTGTGCTCATGTAGCTGTGTACTGAAGGGTTAACTGTCAGTGTGTGCTCATGTAGCTGTGGACTGAAGGGTTAACTGTCAGTGTGTGCTCATGTAGCTGTGCACTGAAGGGTTAACTGTCAGTGTGTGCTCATGTAGCTGTGCACTGAAGGGTTAACTGTCAGTGTGTGCTCATGTAGCTGTGCACTGAAGGGTTAACTATCAGTGTGTGCTCATGTAGCTGTGTACTGAAGGGTTAACTATCAGTGTGTGCTCATGTAGCTGTGCACTGAAGGGTTAACTGGCAGTGTGTGCTCATGTAGCTGTGCACTGAAGGGTTAACTGTCAGTGTGTGCTCATGTAGCTGTGTACTGAAGGGTTAACTATCAGTGTGTGCTCATGTAGCTGTGTACTGAAGGGTTAACTGTCAGTGTGTGCTGATGTAGCTGTGTACTGAAGGGTTAACTGTCAGTGTGTGCTCATGTAGCTGTGTACTGAAGGGTTAACTGTCAGTGTGTGCTGATGTAGCTGTGTACTGAAGGGTTAACAGGCAGTGTGTGCTCATGTAGCTGTGTACTGAAGGGTTAACTGTCAGTGTGTGCTCATGTAGCTGTGCACTGAAGGGTTAACTGGCAGTGTGTGCTCGTGTAGCTGTGCACTGAAGGGTTAACTGGCAGTGTGTGCTCGTGTAGCTGTGCACTGAAGGGTTAACAGGCAGTGTGTGCTCATGTAGGTATTGCAAGACCTCCTAATATAATTAACCCCTAAGCTACAACCCCCATTGCACAACTGATAACAATGTATTCCTTATATCCATTCACTGTGCCCATCACCAAGCACAGCTATCCCTAAAATTTACCTTTGGACCTTAGATGCACCCCACGCTTTATGCTTTTGTTGACAGCAGAGTTTGCAGTTATATTTCTTGTTCGCTGACCTGGTTTGACCACAGAGCCGCTTTTAGTGGCCAGTGAATGGCTGAGGGTTTGTGTTCATCTGCACCTATCATTAATATTCACTGTGTAGACGATATTGTCTTTAGCTTATTTTCTTGCAGATGAGCTTTAATTGATTTGGGCAAAGTTCAATTCTTTATCTAAATAAATTTGGCCAATTTGAGCACAAATGAGACTTTACTATGAATATTTTAGCAAGAGTCCAGCAGAGGATACGCTCATAATGATTCACACTCTCCTCATTTGGCTATAAACAGGCAATTTAGACAAAAACTATAACTTTGTGCCTGAAACTGCACAGAAATAATGGGAATGTTATAGAAGTTCTGGGAATCTGTTTGTACTAATAGTGTTTCATATGGTTCTGCATATTCTAGGTGTCTGTCTGTAATGAGTAGACTGTCAGATTCTATTCTAGTTGTCTGTCTGTAATGAGTAGACTGTCACATTCTATTCTAGTTGTCTGTCTGTAATGAGTAGACTGTCAGATTCTACTTCTAGAATAACAAAAAGAATGAAAGATCAACAAAATATAGACTCTCACTCCAATACAAATAAGTTACATTGTCTATTTATTTCTCACTCCAATACAAATCAGTTACATTGTCTGTCTATTTATTTCTCACTCCAATACAAATAAGTTACATTGTCTGTCTATTTATTTCTCACTCTAATACAAATCAGTTACATTGTCTATTTATTTCTCACTCTAATACAAATAAGTTACATTGTCTGTCTATTTATTTCTCACTCCAATACAAATAAGTTACATTGTCTGTCTATTTCTCACTCTAATACAAATAAGTTACATTGTCTGTCTATTTATTTCTCACTCCAATACAAATAAATTACATTGTCTATTTATTTCTCACTCCAATACAAATCAGTTACATTGTCTGTCTATTTATTTCTCACTCCAATGCAAATCAGTTACATTGTATGTCTATTTATTTCTCACTCCAATACAAATAAGTTACATTGTCTGTCTATTTATTTCTCACTCCAATACAAATCAGTTACATTGTCTATTTATTTCTCACTCCAATACAAATCAGTTACATTGTATGTCTATTTATTTCTCACTCCAATACAAATCAGTTACATTGTCTGTCTATTTATTTCTCACTCCAATACAAATAAGTTACATTGTCTATTTATTTCTCACTCCAATACAAATAAGTTACATTGTATGTCTATTTATTTCTCACTCCAATACAAATAAGTTACATTGTCTATTTATTTCTCACTCTAATACAAATCATTTACATTGTCTATTTATTTCTCACTCTAATACAAATCAGTTACATTGTCTATTTATTTCTCACTCTAATACAAATAAGTTACATTGTCTATTTATTTCTCACTCTAATACAAATCAGTTACATTGTCTATTTATTTCTCACTCTAATACAAATAAGTTACATTGTCTGTCTATTTATTTCTCACTCCAATGCAAATCAGTTACATTGTCTATTTATTTCTCACTCTAATACAAATCAGTTACATTGTCTATTTATTTCTCACTCTAATACAAATCAGTTACATTGTCTATTTATTTCTCACTCTAATACAAATCAGTTACATTGTCTATTTATTTCTCACTCTAATACAAATCAGTTACATTGTCTGTCTATTTATTTCTCACTCCAATACAAATCAGTTACATTGTATGTCTATTTATTGCTCACTCCAATACAAATCAGTTACATTGTCTATTTATTTCTCACTCCAATACAAATCAGTTACATTGTCTATTTATTTCTCACTCCAATACAAATCAGTTACATTGTCTATTTATTTCTCACTCCAATGCAAATCAGTTACATTGTCTATTTATTTCTCACTCCAATGCAAATCAGTTACATTGTCTATTTATTTCTCACTCCAATGCAAATCAGTTACATTGTCTATTTATTTCTCACTCCAATGCAAATCAGTTACATTGTATGTATATTTATTTCTCACTCCAATACAAATAAGTTACATTGTCTGTCTATTTATTTCTCACTCCAATGCAAATCAGTTACATTGTCTATTTATTTCTCACTCCAATACAAATCAGTTACATTGTCTATTTATTTCTCACTCCAATACAAATCAGTTACATTGTCTATTTATTTCTCACTCTAATACAAATCAGTTACATTGTCTATTTATTTCTCACTCCAATACAAATCAGTTACATTGTCTATTTATTTCTCACTCCAATGCAAATCAGTTACATTGTCTATTTATTTCTCACTCTAATACAAATCAGTTACATTGTCTATTTATTTCTCACTCTAATACAAATCAGTTACATTGTCTATTTATTTCTCACTCCAATACAAATCAGTTACATTGTCTGTCTATTTATTTCTCACTCCAATACAAATCAGTTACATTGTCTGTCTATTTATTTCTCACTCCAATACAAATCAGTTACATTGTCTATTTATTTCTCACTCCAATACAAATAAGTTACATTGTCTATTTATTTCTCACTCTAATACAAATCAGTTACATTGTCTATTTATTTCTCACTCCAATGCAAATCAGTTACATTGTCTATTTATTTCTCACTCCAATACAAATCAGTTACATTGTCTATTTATTTCTCACTCCAATACAAATCAGTTACATTGTCTATTTATTTCTCACTCCAATGCAAATCAGTTACATTGTCTATTTATTTCTCACTCCAATACAAATCAGTTACATTGTCTATTTATTTCTCACTCCAATGCAAACCAGTTACATTGTCTATTTATTTCTCACTCCAATACAAATAAGTTACATTGTCTATTTATTTCTCACTCTAATACAAATCAGTTACATTGTCTATTTATTTCTCACTCTAATACAAATCAGTTACATTGTCTATTTATTTCTCACTCTAATACAAATCAGTTACATTGTCTATTTATTTCTCACTCCAATACAAATCAGTTACATTGTATGTCTATTTATTTCTCACTCCAATACAAATCAGTTACATTGTCTGTCTATTTATTTCTCACTCCAATACAAATAAGTTACATTGTCTATTTATTTCTCGCTCCAATACAAATAAGTTACATTGTATGTCTATTTATTTCTCACTCCAATACAAATCAGTTACATTGTATGTCTATTTATTTCTCACTCCAATACAAATCAGTTACATTGTATGTCTATTTATTTCTCACTCCAATACAAATAAGTTACATTGTCTATTTATTTCTCACTCTAATACAAATCAGTTACATTGTCTATTTATTTCTCACTCTAATACAAATCAGTTACATTGTCTATTTATTTCTCACTCTAATACAAATAAGTTACATTGTCTATTTATTTCTCACTCTAATACAAATCAGTTACATTGTCTATTTATTTCTCACTCTAATACAAATAAGTTACATTGTCTGTCTATTTATTTCTCACTCCAATGCAAATCAGTTACATTGTCTATTTATTTCTCACTCTAATACAAATCAGTTACATTGTCTATTTATTTCTCACTCTAATACAAATCAGTTACATTGTCTATTTATTTCTCACTCTAATACAAATAAGTTACATTGTCTATGTATTTCTCACTCTAATACAAATAAGTTACATTGTCTGTCTATTATTTCTCACTCCAATACAAATAAGTTACATTGTCTGTCTATTTATTTCTCACTCCAATACAAATCAGTTACATTGTCTATTTATTTCTCACTCAATACAAATCAGTTACATTGTCTATTTATTTCTCACTCTAATACAAATCAGTTACATTGTCTATTTATTTCTCACTCTAATACAAATCAGTTACATTGTCCTATTTTTTTCTCACTCTAATACAAATCAGTTACATTGTCTATTTATTTCTCACTCCAATACAAATCAGTTACATTGTATGTCTATTTATTTCTCACTCCAATACAAATCAGTTACATTGTCTGTCTATTTATTTCTCACTCCAATACAAATCAGTTACATTGTCTATTTATTTCTCACTCCAATACAAATAAGTTACATTGTCTGTCCATTTATTTCTCACTCCAATACAAATCAGTTACATTGTATGTCTATTTATTTCTCACTCCAATACAAATCAGTTACATTGTCTATTTATTTCTCACTCCAATACAAATCAGTTACATTGTATGTCTATTTATTTCTCACTCCAATACAAATCAGTTACATTGTCTGTCTATTTATTTCTCACTCCAATACAAATCAGTTACATTGTCTATTTATTTCTCACTCCAATACAAATAAGTTACATTGTCTGTCTATTTATTTCTCACTCCAATACAAATCAGTTTACATTGTATGTCTATTTATTTCTCACTCCAATACAAATCAGTTACATTGTCTATTTATTTCTCACTCCAATACAAATAAGTTACATTGTCTATTTATTTCTCACTCCAATGCAAATCAGTTACATTGAATGTCTATTTATTTCTCACTCTAATACAAATCAGTTACATTGTCTATTTATTTCTCACTCCAATACAAATCAGTTACATTGTCTATTTATTTCTCACTCTAATACAAATCAGTTACATTGTCTATTTATTTCTCACTCCAATACAAATCAGTTACATTGTCTATTTATTTCTCACTCCAATGCAAATCAGTTACATTGTCTATTTATTTCTCACTCTAATACAAATCAGTTACATTGTCTATTTATTTCTCACTCCAATACAAATCAGTTACATTGTCTATTTATTTCTCACTCCAATACAAATCAGTTACATTGTCTGTCTATTTATTTCTCACTCTAATACAAATCAGTTACATTGTCTGTCTATTTATTTCTCACTCCAATGCAAATCAGTTACATTGTCTATTTATTTCTCACTCTAATACAAATCAGTTACATTGTTGTCTATTTATTTCTCACTCTAATACAAATCAGTTACATTGTCTATTTATTTCTCACTCCAATACAAATCAGTTACATTGTCTATTTATTTCTCACTCCAATACAAATCAGTTACATGTATGTCTATTTATTTCTCACTCCAATACAAATCAGTTACATTGTCTATTTATTTCTCACTCCAATACAAATCAGTTACATTGTCTATTTATTTCTCACTCCAATACAAATCAGTTACATTGTCTATTTATTTCTCACTCCAATACAAATCAGTTACATTGTCTATTTATTTCTCACTCTAATACAAATCAGTTACATTGTCTATTTATTTCTCACTCTAATACAAATCAGTTACATTGTCTATTTATTTCTCACTCCAATACAAATCAGTTACATTGTCTGTCTATTTATTTCTCACTCCAATACAAATCAGTTACATTGTCTATTTATTTCTCACTCCAATACAAATCAGTTACATTGTCTATTTATTTCTCACTCTAATACAAATAAGTTACATTGTCTATTTATTTCTCACTCTAATACAAATCAGTTACATTGTCTATTTATTTCTCACTCCAATACAAATCAGTTACATTGTCTATTTATTTCTCACTCCAATACAAATCAGTTACATTGTCTCTATTTATTTCTCACTCCAATACAAATCAGTTACATTGTCTATTTATTTCTCACTCCAATACAAATCAGTTACATTGTCTATTTATTTCTCACTCCAATGCAAACCAGTTACATTGTCTATTTATTTCTCACTCCAATACAAATAAGTTACATTGTCTATTTATTTCTCACTCTAATACAAATCAGTTACATTGTCTATTTATTTCTCACTCTAATACAAATCAGTTACATTGTCTATTTATTTCTCACTCTAATACAAATCAGTTACATTGTCTATTTATTTCTCACTCCAATACAAATCAGTTACATTGTATGTCTATTTATTTCTCACTCCAATACAAATCAGTTACATTGTCTGTCTATTTATTTCTCACTCCAATACAAATAAGTTACATTGTCTATTTATTTCTCACTCCAATACAAATAAGTTACATTGTATGTCTATTTATTTCTCACTCCAATACAAATCAGTTACATTGTATGTCTATTTATTTCTCACTCCAATACAAATCAGTTACATTGTATGTCTATTTATTTCTCACTCCAATACAAATAAGTTACATTGTCTATTTATTTCTCACTCTAATACAAATCAGTTACATTGTCTATTTATTTCTCACTCTAATACAAATCAGTTACATTGTCTATTTATTTCTCACTCTAATACAAATAAGTTACATTGTCTATTTATTTCTCACTCTAATACAAATCAGTTACATTGTCTATTTATTTCTCACTCTAATACAAATAAGTTACATTGTCTGTCTATTTATTTCTCACTCCAATGCAAATCAGTTACATTGTCTATTTATTTCTCACTCTAATACAAATCAGTTACATTGTCTATTTATTTCTCACTCTAATACAAATCAGTTACATTGTCTATTTATTTCTCACTCTAATACAAATAAGTTACATTGTCTATGTATTTCTCACTCTAATACAAATAAGTTACATTGTCTGTCTATTTATTTCTCACTCCAATACAAATAAGTTACATTGTCTGTCTATTTATTTCTCACTCCAATACAAATCAGTTACATTGTCTATTTATTTCTCACTCCAATACAAATCAGTTACATTGTCTATTTATTTCTCACTCTAATACAAATCAGTTACATTGTCTATTTATTTCTCACTCTAATACAAATCAGTTACATTGTCTATTTTTTTCTCACTCTAATACAAATCAGTTACATTGTCTATTTATTTCTCACTCCAATACAAATCAGTTACATTGTATGTCTATTTATTTCTCACTCCAATACAAATCAGTTACATTGTCTGTCTATTTATTTCTCACTCCAATACAAATCAGTTACATTGTCTATTTATTTCTCACTCCAATACAAATAAGTTACATTGTCTGTCCATTTATTTCTCACTCCAATACAAATCAGTTACATTGTATGTCTATTTATTTCTCACTCCAATACAAATCAGTTACATTGTCTATTTATTTCTCACTCCAATACAAATCAGTTACATTGTATGTCTATTTATTTCTCACTCCAATACAAATCAGTTACATTGTCTGTCTATTTATTTCTCACTCCAATACAAATCAGTTACATTGTCTATTTATTTCTCACTCCAATACAAATAAGTTACATTGTCTGTCTATTTATTTCTCACTCCAATACAAATCAGTTACATTGTATGTCTATTTATTTCTCACTCCAATACAAATCAGTTACATTGTCTATTTATTTCTCACTCCAATACAAATAAGTTACATTGTCTATTTATTTCTCACTCCAATGCAAATCAGTTACATTGAATGTCTATTTATTTCTCACTCTAATACAAATCAGTTACATTGTCTATTTATTTCTCACTCCAATACAAATCAGTTACATTGTCTATTTATTTCTCACTCTAATACAAATCAGTTACATTGTCTATTTATTTCTCACTCCAATACAAATCAGTTACATTGTCTATTTATTTCTCACTCAAATGCAAATCAGTTACATTGTCTATTTATTTCTCACTCTAATACAAATCAGTTACATTGTCTATTTATTTATCACTCCAATACAAATCAGTTACATGGTCTATTTATTTCTCACTCCAATACAAATCAGTTACATTGTCTGTCTATTTATTTCTCACTCTAATACAAATCAGTTACATTGTATGTCTATTTATTTCTCACTCCAATGCAAATCAGTTACATTGTATGTCTATTCATTTCTCACTCTAATACAAATCAGTTACATTGTATGTCTATTTATTTCTCACTCTAATACAAATCAGTTACATTGTCTATTTATTTCTCACTCCAATACAAATCAGTTACATTGTCTATTTATTTCTCACTCCAATACAAATCAGTTACATTGTATGTCTATTTATTTCTCACTCCAATACAAATCAGTTACATTGTCTATTTATTTCTCACTCTAATACAAATCAGTTACATTGTATGTCTATTTATTTCTCACTCCAATACAAATCAGTTACATTGTCTATTTATTTCTCACTCTAATACAAATCAGTTACATTGTCTATTTATTTCTCACTCTAATACAAATCAGTTACATTGTCTATTTATTTCTCACTCTAATACAAATCAGTTACATTGTCTATTTATTTCTCACTCCAATACAAATCAGTTACATTGTCTGTCTATTTATTTCTCCCTCCAATGCAAATCAGTTACATTGTCTATTTATTTCTCACTCTAATACAAATCAGTTACATTGTCTGTCTATTTATTTCTCACTCTAATACAAATAAGTTACATTGTCTGTCTATTTATTTCTCACTCTAATACAAATCAGTTACATTGTCTATTTATTTCTCACTCTAATACAAATCAGTTACATTGTCTATTTATTTCTCACTCCAATACAAATCAGTTACATTGTCTGTCTATTTATTTCTCACTCTAATACAAATCAGTTACATTGTCTATTTATTTCTCACTCTAATACAAATAAGTTACATTGTCTGTCTATTTATTTCTCACTCCAATACAAATAAGTTACATTGTCTGTCTATTTATTTCTCACTCTAATACAAATCAGTTACATTGTCTGTCTATTTATTTCTCACTCTAATACAAATAAGTTACATTGTCTGTCTATTTATTTCTCACTCCAATACAAATAAGTTACATTGTCTGTCTATTTATTTCTCCCTCCAATGCAAATCAGTTACATTGTCTATTTATTTCTCACTCTAATACAAATCAGTTACATTGTCTGTCTATTTATTTCTCACTCTAATACAAATAAGTTACATTGTCTGTCTATTTATTTCTCACTCTAATACAAATCAGTTACATTGTCTATTTATTTCTCACTCCAATACAAATCAGTTACATTGTCTGTCTATTTATTTCTCACTCCAATACAAATCAGTTACATTGTATGTCTATTTATTTCTCACTCTAATACAAATCAGTTACATTGTCTGTCTATTTATTTCTCACTCTAATACAAATAAGTTACATTGTCTGTCTATTTATTTCTCACTCCAATACAAATAAGTTACATTGTCTGTCTATTTATTTCTCACTCTAATACAAATCAGTTACATTGTCTGTCTATTTATTTCTCACTCTAATACAAATAAGTTACATTGTCTGTCTATTTATTTCTCACTCCAATACAAATAAGTTACATTGTCTGTCTATTTATTTCTCCCTCCAATGCAAATCAGTTACATTGTCTATTTATTTCTCACTCTAATACAAATCAGTTACATTGTCTATTTATTTCTCACTCCAATACAAATCAGTTACATTGTCTATTTATTTCTCACTCCAATACAAATCAGTTACATTGTCTATTTATTTCTCACTCTAATACAAATCAGTTACATTGTCTGTCTATTTATTTCTCACTCCAATACAAATCAGTTACATTGTCTGTCTATTTATTTCTCACTCCAATACAAATCAGTTACATTGTCTGTCTATTTATTTCTCACTCCAATACAAATCAGTTACATTGTCTATTTATTTCTCACTCCAATACAAATCAGTTACATTGTCTGTCTATTTATTTCTCACTCCAAAACAAATAAGTTACATTGTCTGTCTATTTATTTCTCACTCTAATACAAATAAGTTACATTGTCTATTTATTTCTCACTCTAATACAAATAAGTTACATTGTCTGTCTATTTATTTCTCACTCCAATACAAATAAGTTACATTGTCTATTTATTTCTCACTCTAATACAAATAAGTTACATTGTCTGTCTATTTATTTCTCACTCCAATACAAATAAGTTACATTGTCTATTTATTTCTCACTCCAATACAAATCAGTTACATTGTATGTCTATTTATTTCTCACTCCAATACAAATAAGTTACATTGTCTATTTATTTCTCACTCCAATACAAATAAGTTACATTGTCTATTTATTTCTCACTCTAATACAAATCAGTTACATTGTCTATTTATTTCTCACTCCAATACAAATCAGTTACATTGTCTATTTATTTCTCACTCCAATACAAATCAGTTACATTGTCTATTTATTTCTCACTCCAATACAAATCAGTTACATTGTCTATTTATTTCTCACTCTAATACAAATAAGTTACATTGTCTGTCTATTTATTTCTCACTCTAATACAAATCAGTTACATTGTCTATTTATTTCTCACTCTAATACAAATCAGTTACATTGTCTATTTATTTCTCACTCCAATACAAATCAGTTACATTGTCTATTTATTTCTCACTCCAATACAAATCAGTTACATTGTCTGTCTATTTATTTCTCACTCTAATACAAATCAGTTACATTGTCTGTCTATTTATTTCTCACTCCAATACAAATCAGTTACATTGTCTATTTATTTCTCACTCCAATACAAATCAGTTACATTGTCTGTCTATTTATTTCTCACTCCAATACAAATCAGTTACATTGTATGTCTATTTATTTCTCACTCCAATACAAATCAGTTACATTGTCTATTTATTTCTCACTCCAATACAAATCAGTTACATTGTCTGTCTATTTATTTCTCACTCTAATACAAATCAGTTACATTGTCTGTCTATTTATTTCTCACTCCAATACAAATCAGTTACATTGTCTATTTATTTCTCACTCCAATACAAATAAGTTACATTGTCTGTCTCTTTATTTCTCACTCCAATACAAATCAATTACATTGTATGTCTATTTATTTCTCACTCCAATACAAATCAGTTACATTGTATGTCTATTTATTTCTCACTCCAATACAAATAAGTTACATTGTCTGTCTATTTATTTCTCCCTCCAATGCAAATCAGTTACATTGTCTATTTATTTCTCACTCCAATACAAATAAGTTACATTGTCTGTCTCTTTATTTCTCACTCCAATACAAATCAGTTACATTGTCTGTTTATTTCTCACTCCAATACAAATCAGTTACATTGTATGTCTATTTATTTCTCACTCTAATACAAATCAGTTACATTGTCTATTTATTTCTCACTCTAATACAAATCAGTTACATTGTCTGTCTATTTATTTCTCACTCCAATACAAATCAGTTACATTGTCTGTTTATTTTTCACTCCAATACAAATCAGTTACATTGTCTGTCTATTTATTTCTCACTCTAATACAAATCAGTTACATTGTCTGTCTATTTATTTCTCACTCCAATACAAATCAGTTACATTGTCTATTTATTTCTCACTCCAATACAAATCAGTTACATTGTCTATTTATTTCTCACTCCAATACAAATCAGTTACATTGTCTGTCTATTTATTTCTCACTCCAATACAAATCAGTTACATTGTCTATTTATTTCTCACTCCAATACAAATCAGTTACATTGTATGTCTATTTATTTCTCACTCCAATACAAATCAGTTACATTGTCTATTTATTTCTCACTCCAATACAAATAAGTTACATTGTCTGTCTATTTATTTCTCACTCCAATACAAATCAGTTACATTGTCTGTCTATTTATTTCTCACTCCAATACAAATCAGTTACATTGTCTGTCTATTTATTTCTCACTCCAATACAAATCAGTTACATTGTCTATTTATTTCTCACTCCAATGCAAATCAGTTACATTGTCTGTCTATTTATTTCTCACTCCAATACAAATCAGTTACATTGTCTGTCTATTTATTTCTCACTCCAATACAAATAAGTTACATTGTCTGTCTGTTTATTTCTCACTCCAATGCAAATCAGTTACATTGTCTATTTATTTCTCACTCTAATACAAATCAGTTACATTGTCTATTTATTTCTCACTCTAATACAAATCAGTTACATTGTCTATTTATTTCTCACTCCAATACAAATCAGTTACATTGTCTATTTATTTCTCACTCCAATACAAATCAGTTACATTGTCTATTTATTTCTCACTCTAATACAAATCAGTTACATTGTCTATTTATTTCTCACTCTAATACAAATCAGTTACATTGTCTATTTATTTCTCACTCCAATACAAATCAGTTACATTGTCTATTTATTTCTCACTCTAATACAAATCAGTTACATTGTCTATTTATTTCTCACTCTAATACAAATCAGTTACATTGTCTATTTATTTCTCACTCCAATACAAATCAGTTACATTGTCTATTTATTTCTCACTCCAATACAAATCAGTTACATTGTCTGTCTATTTATTTCTCACTCTAATACAAATCAATTACATTGTCTGTCTATTTATTTCTCACTCCAATACAAATCAGTTACATTGTCTATTTATTTCTCACTCCAATACAAATAAGTTACATTGTCTGTCTCTTTATTTCTCACTCCAATACAAATCAGTTACATTGTATGTCTATTTATTTCTCACTCCAATACAAATAAGTTACATTGTCTGTCTATTTATTTCTCCCTCCAATGCAAATCAGTTACATTGTCTATTTATTTCTCACTCCAATACAAATAAGTTACATTGTCTGTCTCTTTATTTCTCACTCCAATACAAATCAGTTACATTGTATGTCTATTTATTTCTCACTCCAATACAAATCAGTTACATTGTCTGTCTATTTATTTCTCACTCCAATACAAATCAGTTACATTGTCTGTTTATTTCTCACTCCAATACAAATCAGTTACATTGTATGTCTATTTATTTCTCACTCTAATACAAATCAGTTACATTGTATGTCTATTTATTTCTCACTCCAATACAAATCAGTTACATTGTCTGTTTATTTCTCACTCCAATACAAATCAGTTACATTGTCTGTCTATTTATTTCTCACTCTAATACAAATCAGTTACATTGTCTGTCTATTTATTTCTCACTCCAATACAAATCAGTTACATTGTCTATTTATTTCTCACTCCAATACAAATAAGTTACATTGTCTGTCTCTTTATTTCTCACTCCAATACAAATAAGTTACATTGTCTATTTATTTCTCACTCCAATACAAATCAGTTACATTGTCTATTTATTTCTCACTCCAATACAAATAAGTTACATTGTCTGTCTATTTATTTCTCACTTCAATACAAATCAGTTACATTGTCTATTTATTTCTCACTCCAATACAAATCAGTTACATTGTCTGTCTATTTATTTCTCACTCTAATACAAATAAGTTACATTGTCTGTCTATTTATTTCTCACTCTAATACAAATCAGTTACATTGTCTATTTATTTCTCACTCCAATACAAATCAGTTACATTGTCTGTCTATTTATTTCTCACTCCAATACAAATCAGTTACATTGTATGTCTATTTATTTCTCACTCCAATACAAATCAGTTACATTGTCTATTTATTTCTCACTCCAATACAAATCAGTTACATTGTCTGTCTATTTATTTCTCACTCCAATACAAATCAGTTACATTGTCTGTCTATTTATTTCTCACTCCAATACAAATCAGTTACATTGTCTATTTATTTCTCACTCCAATGCAAATAAGTTACATTGTCTATTTATTTCTCACTCCAATACAAATCAGCTACATTGTCTATTTATTTCTCACTCTAATACAAATCAGTTACATTGTCTATTTATTTCTCACTCCAATACAAATCAGTTACATTGTATGTCTATTTATTTCTCACTCCAATACAAATCAGTTACATTGTCTGTCTATTTATTTCTCACTCTAATACAAATCAGTTACATTGTCTATTTATTTCTCACTCTAATACAAATCAGTTACATTGTCTGTCTATTTATTTCTCACTCCAATACAAATAAGTTACATTGTCTGTCTATTTATTTCTCACTCCAATGCAAATCAGTTACATTGTCTGTCTATTTATTTCTCACTCTAATACAAATCAGTTACATTGTCTATTTATTTCTCACTCTAATACAAATCAGTTACATTGTCTATTTATTTCTCACTCTAATACAAATCAGTTACATTGTCTATTTATTTCTCACTCCAATACAAATCAGTTACATTGTATGTCTATTTATTTCTCACTCCAATACAAATCAGTTACATTGTCTGTCTATTTATTTCTCACTCTAATACAAATCAGTTACATTGTCTGTCTATTTATTTCTCACTCCAATACAAATCAGTTACATTGTCTGTCTATTTATTTCTCACTCCAATACAAATAAGTTACATTGTCTGTCTATTTATTTCTCACTCCAATGCAAATCAGTTACATTGTCTGTCTATTTATTTCTCACTCTAATACAAATCAGTTACATTGTCTGTCTATTTATTTCTCACTCCAATACAAATCAGTTACATTGTCTGTCTATTTATTTCTCACTCCAATACAAATCAGTTACATTGTCTATTTATTTCTCACTCCAATGCAAATCAGTTACATTGTATGTCTATTTATTTCTCACTCTAATACAAATCAGTTACATTGTCTGTCTATTTATTTCTCACTCTAATACAAATCAGTTACATTGTATGTCTATTTATTTCTCACTCTAATACAAATAAGTTACATTGTCTATTTATTTCTCACTCCAATACAAATCAGTTACATTGTCTGTCTATTTATTTCTCACTCCAATACAAATCAGTTACATTGTATGTCTATTTATTTCTCACTCTAATACAAATCAGTTACATTGTCTGTCTATGTATTTCTCACTCCAATACAAATAAGTTACATTGTCTGTCTATTTATTTCTCACTCCAATACAAATCAGTTACATTGTCTATTTATTTCTCACTCCAATACAAATCAGTTACATTGTCTATTTATTTCTCACTCCAATGCAAATCAGTTACATTGTCTGTCTATTTATTTCTCACTCCAATACAAATAAGTTACATTGTCTTTCTATTTATTTCTCACTCCATTACAAATCAGTTACATTGTCTGTCTATTTATTTCTCACTCTAATACAAATCAGTTACATTGTCTGTCTATTTATTTCTCACTCTAATACAAATAAGTTACATTGTCTATTTATTTCTCACTCTAATACAAATAAGTTACATTGTCTATTTATTTCTCACTTATTGTTAGAAGTGAAGCTGTTTGCATTAAATGGATTCAGAACCCTGGATAGCACTTGCTTATTGGTGGCTACATTTAGCTACCAATAAGCAAGCATAACCCAGGTCTAAACCAAAAATTGACTTCTTGAAAAAGCCCCAAGGAAGGGGGGAAAAGCGTTGAAGTTGGCCCACTGTTTTACCTTCAAAGGAAAAGAACCTTATTACCCCAAGCGTGAATTTAAAGACGTTTGGTAAGCCCTGCTCCTGAATCGGATCCTTTTGTTTTGGATACAGCCCAAACCTAAGCACAGCTGTGGACGACCGCACGCAAACCTCAAAACACGTAAGTGGAGACGTCACTCTGTTGCAGCCAAGGTAACCGGAATAGCCTAAGCAGCCTGCACCGCACACCACCTTCACAGAGGATAGCGGTAAAGAAAATCAGCCTGCGATAGGTGACAAAGACCCAGAAAACTAAAGATTCAACAAGGGGATTTCCCACAGCACTCGAGAATTGCTAAGAGTGCACGGCTCCTGGCAGCCACCCCCACCAACGGACATAACGCCGGCCACCTCAGGTACCCCTCTCATATGCTAGTGTGATCCAATACTCATCTGAGCAAGATCAACAGCATATGAGAGTGAACTGTTCACAATCTGCATTAAGCCCTCACTTGATCGTCCTATTACCACTTGTACCTATGACCGGTCAATCGCACTTTATTACCTGTCTGCATAGATAGACTCTGTCATTTTTGGGCAGCTACTACTTGCTTAATTAGTTTTATCTCAGCTTTTTTACTATTGTGCTTTTTAACTAATTTGCCTTATTTCATTATTGTATTTTATTACTGGACGTCCAGTCTGCCAATATTTGTATTTATATGGTTGTATGTATTTTTAACATTCTTAGCTTAAGTGTAGCTCTGTGATTATGATTGATATCTTTGCTATATTATTCTTATTTAGGATTAACCAGACATTAGTGTGTAGGATAGTTGATATACTTACCTATTGTTATTTGCTTGTTCGAGCTCATCTTTAGAGCTAGGTTATTCAATTCTTCCACTACACACCAGACACATATGTGCAATTTTATTTAGGCTTATTGTTTTATTCTTATTTTTTGTAATAAACATTCAAGTTTTTTATTAATTTTTGACCTTTTGTCTTATTTGCTATTTGCTCTTGATTATTATCCATTATTAATAGACTATTGTCACCTTTGCATTTTGGGTATAATCGCTCCCTGTTGCTTACCTTGAGAATTACTCACTTTATTTATTTAATCACTACCTAGCTGTTAGCGCCAGTACTATCTCTCCCTATATTCTAACTTCATTTGGTCTCTGTGAGAGGGACCATTTTTGTACTTGGCTGGTAGAAATAAGCGCTGATTCTGACTTCTCACCTGAACCAAAAATTTGCCAGCTCCTAAGCTTTACATCCCTGCTTTTAAAATAAAGATATAAATGGAACAAAGAAAACAATCATAAAAGGAGTACATTAGAAAGTTGGTTAAATGTGCTTCTCTATCTGAATCATGAAAGAAAATATTTAGTGTCCCTTTAATAAAACTTACTCAAAATACATAAACGTAAAGGGTCATAATAGTAAAAATGTTTTATTCATTACATTATCTTATTTGTTAGAACATGTACCTTTAAGACTATCGACCCTACACTGCTATGTGTTTAACACCCGCAAACGGGTTAAACCCAAAGTAGAAGCAATGTTGCAGATCCAATCAGTAATTGTATTCACAAAACTAGAGTTGTTTATTGCATCAATGGCAGCTTCCACTGAGGATCAGCAGTGTTCTGCAGCTCCCAAGCAGCACTTCTACTGTGTGTTTAACCTTTTTGCATTGGTGTTAAACACACAGTAGTGCAGGGTCAATAGTCTTAAAATGACCTGCTCTAATGCACAGGAACGCTATTAGATTGTAATATAAAAGCTTTAATTTTCATGATTTATTTGGAGATATTTTCCTAATATTTCTTTTTGAAAATTGTGAGTTTTCCAATGCTGAGAAGTGAAAGCTCATATTGTAGAATTCACAAGTGTAAACCTGCTACATATCCGTCCCATTACCACAATATCTGTCATTAGAAAACAAAATGGAGGGCAGTTGTCCTACTGTACAATCCTATTCAGAAGCACATGCAAGATGAACCATATATATGTAAATGTTGATGAAAATACGGAAGGAGTGAGCGGATAAATAAAGAATATCTGTCCCTTATTGGCCTCCGCAGGTGATAGGATATGTGCACAACAATGTAAGTTATTCTAACATAATGACAGCCTACTTCAGAAACGAGTCTGGATTGGCTCCTACAGATAAAACAAACAATGGGTGGAGATTGCCTATTGAAAAACTGTTGCAGCAAACAAGGTGTTAATACATTTGATGCAGCTGTTTCATGTTACCGTTCTTCATTAATTAGCGAATGTGACAATTTCATGTCAGTTTCTCTAATGTCATAATTTTGAGAAAAAGATGCTGCTTGTAAAGGAAGATTCTGCTGTTTATACATCACCTGTGTACAAATAACAGAGCAAACGTGGCATTTCTAACGTATTACACAATAGAATAGGGCCCATTTAACAAGCTGTCGATCACCCCAATGCAGCTGTTTCCATGCGAGCCTTCAGGCTCACCGGAAATACCAGTTAAGAAGCAGCTGTCTTAAGATTGTTGCTCTGTAACTCACCCGCCACCTCTGAGGCTGCGGACATCAATCCACCCGATCGTGTACAATTGGGCTGATTGACACCCCCTGCTAGCGGCCTCGAATCTGCAGGGGGCGGCATTGCACAAGCAGTTCACAATACGCTGTCGGCATTTAGCGATGTCTGTCGGACATGATACGCTGAGCAGATCATGTCGGACAAACACTTGATAAATCGGCCCCAATGTGTTTATCAGCAAGAACTGAACCTGTACACAGGTGTCAGAAGTGAAAAAGATGTGAAGCAATGGTCTGATGGTTCAGTATTTAGCCGTCACTGTGTCCCTTTGCAGAATACAAGGGGTGCTTATTGTATGTAAAGAACGATAGTACAAGAGACATTAGTTCATTTAGTGTAATTATTTGTTTTCTGTTATAGAAAGCAACAACAAAATGATACTGGAAGGGGTATAGAGTAGACCATAATACATATCAGCCAGATCTCAATCTCAGCTCGGTTTAAATCTGCTTTATTCCCTAATGATGCTGGAGATTTTGTCACAAATTATGAGCGGCAAGTGTTATAGAGTCTATGCTCTACATTCAGGGCTGCCTTTACTGTGACTGGGTATGAAAGCTTTTACTCATGTTTCTATTTAATCAAAATTATGATTTTAAAAAGGACATTGACATTATAGTTTCATTACACTGTGAAATGCTTTGATAGCACCACCAGGTATGGCAGTGTAAATAAACAGTTAACTGTTTAACCACAAGTTAAATATAATAATAATAATAATAATAATAATAATAATAATAATAATAAATGTCACAAATTAGCAAATGTGCTGTATCTAAAGTGCCATGGCTCCTGTGCCACTGAGGAGTTCTTCTCAGCAGTTCCTCAGTAACACTTTACATGGATATAGATTAATCCTGGTCTGCTCCACACGGAGCTTCCGGTTTCCTGACAACATACTGCGTATACAGGAAGCATCATACGGAGAGACAGTTTATTTCAAGTTGCCAAGCAGAGCACTAGGTCAGTCTGTAAGTCAGCCCATTGCTGCATTGAGTTTTCTGAGAGTCAATAAAACCTTAGTTCACCATTTAATTTTCTACAGTAAAACAAGGGTTTATAAAATGTATATATATTTTTCTTTCATACAGATGGTGAGAGTCCATGATCCATTACTCCTGGGAATGACTCTTCTCTACTACTAGGAGGAGGCAAAGAGTCCCAAAACCCAAGAGCCCTATAAAACCCCTCCCACCTCACACATACCTCAGTATTTTCTTTGCCTCCGCTGGAGGGGGTTGAAGAATGAAGTTGTGCGTTTGATTCTTCAGAGAAAGAGGTTTTCACTCTATATAGAGGTCCGGTTTCCCCTCAGAGTACAGTGCTTGTCAGAGTGATGTATATGGGGTATGGTTTGTAATTCTTTGTTTACCTCTTGAGAAATTTTTCATAAACCCTCTATAATTGATCACAGGGACTTGTCTTTTGCCTCCCTTTATAGATCTAAAATACACTCCTATTTCTCAACCTTCGCTGATATGTTTCAGTATTGGTCTTGCTGTTTTCTGCTTGTTTGTTAGTTTATGATTGTCTATTGGTATCATTTATTAAACATTGTAGACACTCTATAGCTATGTTATGGGCACTTTTTTAGTTTGTATGGTATATATATATTTATTTATTCCACCAGTGGCATGCGCTCACTCCTGTATTTTGCATTCACAGCCCAGGTGACTCCTCAAAAAATAGAATAGAATTTTAGACACGATGGAGGGGACTCACAGGTCTTTTCATCATCAAACAGATACTTTATTTCATGTTTCATATCACACATAACTCGAAGTTTCGACTCTCATAGTGAGCCTTTTTCAAGACAATGTTAATGTTAATGTGTTACATTTGCAGCATTTCACGCCACTCTCCAAGAGAAGTCTGTGATTTGTGTCATGCTGTGACGCTCTAGCCGTTGCTAGGGGCACAGCATTTCCTTCCCTGCTCGTTGTCAGGGGCTGTGTCCGGTGAGATGCGTGCGGCGCTGACGTCATCACTGCATGCTCCCTTCTCCTGATGCCGGTCTGGACGTCTTTGGCATAAGTCCTGAGCCTATGTAAGCCTCCTCCAAATGATCTATCACTTCCCAAGTATAGGTGTTACTTTGTGTATTCCTGGGAGTGATAGATTGTTTTTCTTCTTATTGCCTTGCTGTGTTTTGAACCCTGCCTGTATAACTACTGTGCCTGCCATACCCCTGAATTGCTGGATCTATACGCTGCTGCGGAACTCTGCCTGTCTGACTACTCTACCTGTTTAACCCCTAAATTGCTGGACTGATATGTTACTACTGTACCCTGCCTATCTGACTACTCTGCTTATTAACCCCTGTTATTCTGGATTGCCTCTTTGTTGCCGAACTCTGTCTGCCTGACCATTCTAGTTGTGTGCCCTTGGACTGCTTTACCGTTACCAAACCCTGCCTGCCTGACCATTCTAGTAGTTTGTCCTTGGACTGCTTGACTGTTGCCAAATCCTGCCTGTCTGACCATACCAGTGATTTGCCTTTCCCTGTTCTGCCGTTGCCACTGGGGACTGTCCTGCCTGTGGTGAGTGCCGCTCTCCTCATCTTTCTAACTTTCTCTGCTCTGGGATATTCACTATCATTCCGGCTCGATGTCGGGATAACAAGACTACTGGCTGAGTTCGGTCTGATAGAGCATTACATTATACTTACATTATACTTGGGCCATGGAGCCAGATGAGGTGGCACGAGCTGTTTATCTTGCAGAATATGGATTCCAAGCTGTAGGCTATAACCGCTCAGCTCTCCTTACTGGGGTCTGCATGAATGCATCAAAGATGAACTCACTTATCGTGATATCCCTTCTTCTTTGGATGACTTTATAGCGCTATGTATCAGCCTGGACTCTAGCTTCCATGAGAGACAAGCCAAGAGAGGTAGATCAAGGAGGGTCCTTCCCTCCCGTCCTCCTAATCGTCCGGTTTCAGCAGTATCCTCCACCCCTTTAGAAGCTCAGGTTACCTCAGTGGAGAAACCCATGGATCTCTCCTCCTTCAAACCTTCAGAGTCTGAGAGACAGAGAAGAAGGAGATTGAGACTATGCTTTTATTGTGGGTCCAACACCCACCAACTAAAGGACTGTGACATTCGGCCGGGAAAAGCCACTGCTTAGGGAATCACACAGGGATACTTCTAAGCATGATCCTTACTAAATCCCCTCACTCCTCTCGGATCCTGGTACCTGTTACCCTTACCTTCTTTCAGAATACACTCAAGCCTTCATTGATTCATGGACAGCTGGAAACTTCCTGGATCACCGTTTCATGATTCAAGCTGGTTTACCTCTGTTACAGAAAAGACATTGTCTCAAAATAACAACTCTGGATGGCACCCCCCTTGGTTCTGGGTTGATCCATTTTGAGTCAGCATCCCCAACCCTGACTGTGGTAGTCCTTCATACCAAACAGCTACAGTTCGAGGTCATTCATTCCCCAGCACAGCCTGTCATCCTTGGTCTTCCTTGGCTTCGGGTACACAATCCACAGTTCGACTGGGATACAGGACAACTGGCCTCCTGGGGTACCTCCTGTTTCCACTCCTGCCTTGCTAAAGTCACTCCTCTGCCCCGCATCCCCATAGCCAGTATACTGACTCCTCCAGACCTTCCTTCGGTATATGCAGACTTTGCAGATGTATTTAAGAAAAAAGCAGCCGACGTGCTGCCACCCCACCGTCCTTATGACTGCAAGATCAACCTCTTTCCCAGAGCCCCACTTCCTAAAGGGAGGACTTATCCACTTTCCAAAGCCGAAACCAAATCCATGGAGGAGTACATCCAAGAAAACCTAGCTAAAGGTTTCATTCGCCCTTCCTCCTCTCCTGCTGGGGTAGGCTTCTTTTTTATCAGTAAGAAGGATGGTGGGCTCAGAACCTGCATCAACTACAGGGCCTTGAACAACATAACTATCAAGAATTGCTATCCCATTTCTTTGTGTCACCAAACTGTATGACTCATTCCAGGATGCTTGCTTTTTCACCAAATTCGACTTACGTGGAGCATACAACCTGTTTCGTATCTTTCCAGACCATGAATGGAAGACCGCCTTCAACACAAGATCCAGGCATTACGAATACCTTGTAATGCCCTTTGGACTGTGTAATGCCCCTGCAGTCTTCCAGGCATTTGTCAACGATGTCTTCCATGACCTCCTCAACCACACTCCCATCGTCTATCTGGGTGACATCCTTGTTTTCTCTTCCACTTTAGAGGAGCATCATAAACATGTGAGACAAGTTCTTCTATGTCTCAGAGACAATTTTCTGGTAGCCAAGCTAGAAAAATGTGTAATATAAGAAAAAAATAAGGAAAATAATTCAAAGGAGAGTAGCCTTTGGTGCGGCGTGCTTCGCAATAGAAATTACAACCTGCAGTTCGCATATACACAGTGCTCTCATAACAAGTCTGGAGCACTGGTTTCAGAGGAGTCAGGTCCCATCCGGTTTCCTTCCCAAACAAGTTCCAATTACTATAGGCCCACCGCTATATCTAGGTAAGTCCCAAGAGGTATGTGACAGAAAAACTGTACAATGTTCAAGGCTGAGCAAGCACGTACCTCCGATCCATATGACCCTCGCCAGGACTCGTCCTGTGTGTACCGGTTACTGCCTTATGGCTAGTTTCTCCATCCGTGGCTGGGTATTGTGCAGCTCCAAAGCAACCTCCGTAGTCGGTGAGGTGTATAGCTCCTCCTCTCCAGGTGTCTCTGGCAACAAGCTAGCTTTGCGGTCAGGATATTGCGCTCACCCCACACCTGTGCTCACTCAAAAATGGCCATACATAGCGTGTAAATATTAATATTAATTATGATTCAACTATATCAATTAGGTTCTAGCAACTAGTCGATATCTTTATTTTTGATGTTTAAGTTTAGTTATCATCTGTGCATTGGGAGTTAATATCCATACCTTGAGTTAAGTAGGAATTACTGTGCATTATTTTCGACATTTGTTCCTATTGGTGCCTATAGTAAAAGGGTGGGTCCCTTCTAGCCAATGGGAGCGGACTGCTTCTCTTTTTAAAGAGCACACACTATTGTTTTAATCAGGTAATGAGTAAGGCAATATGCTGAAACGCGTATACCTGTTCACTTGCAGTCTGTAAATACAGCAGTTTTTTTCTGTTCAGTCTTAACCCCGGGGTGGTTCTATTTTTCCCCCCCTCACACTGTTTGTTTGCTTTTTGTTCAATATTGATGAACCGCTTTGTGTGTGTTTATTCACTCATTAGCGCATGTTTAATAAAACATTTTTTTCAACACACTTATACCTGTGCTCCTCGCATTCTCTTTTTTTACACGCTATGTATGGCCATTTTTGAGTGAGCACAGGTGTGGGGTGAGCGCAATATCCTGACCGCAAAGCTAGCTTGTTGCCAGAGACACCTGGAGAGGAGGAGCTATACACCTCACCGACTACGGAGGTTGCTTTGGAGCTGCACAATACCCAGCCACGGATGGAGAAACTAGCCATAAGGCAGTAACCGGTACACACAGGACGAGTCCTGGCGAGGGTCATATGGATCGGAGGTACGTGCTTGCTCAGCCTTGAACATTGTACAGTTTTTCTGTCACATACCTCTTGGGACTTACCTAGATATAGCGGTGGGCCTATAGTAATTGGAACTTGTTTGGGAAGGAAACCGGATGGGACCTGACTCCTCTGAAACCAGTGCTCCAGACTTGTTATGAGAGCACTGTGTATATGCGAACTGCAGGTTGTAATTTCTATTGCGAAGCACGCCGCACCAAAGGCTACTCTCCTTTGAATTATTTTCCTTATTTTTTTCTTATATTACACATCTGTGTAGGGTCGAGGCCGGGCCCTGGGAGAGTTACCTCAGTCTCTGCACACTGTTTTCAACATAAATTACATAATAAATTTTCTTATATATATCCGTTGTTATACTTTTTAGCGGCTTTAGCGGTCAGGCATGAGTGAAGGGGTTAGTTCTGATAACACTCCAGTATTGCTATTCTCCCTAAGGAATGCACAGGAAAGAGATACTGTCCAAGTGGACTATAACAACGTTTTTTCCACGGACAAATCGCACTATAGTCTGGCTGCTCTGTTTGAAGAACTGGAGTTCCTTTTGTTAAAAGAAAACAAGCTGAGCTGGGACATAAAAACCTTGATCAAATACCAAGAGTTGGGTATTATACCCAGGGGGTTACGGCTTAATAAATTCCCCACGTTCACCACAGATGATAAGGTGTTCATAGACCTTTGGAATGGCCATTTAACCACCTGTTCACTGAAACTAATGAACTTGATCTGTGAGTTTAAGAAGAAGTCCCTGGATGAGCTAGCAATTAAAATAAAGGAAGTTCAGAGGGAACTGAATAATAGGAGCAAGGAGACAAGCTACATCAAATTTGATACTACATTACAACAAATTGTAGCAGAAGCTAAGACCTTATTACTTGAAGTGAAACATAATAAATATCTGCGTGACCAATCGGACTATGACCTAAATCGGGTATATGTCTGGAATAAGAGGGACAGATATATGCTAAAAAAGGATCAAAACAAAAATACGTATTTTCCCAACCAACAGAGGGGAAGGAACAAGCAAAGACGAAATAGAAGAAGAAGGGTCAATTTCTATGAGAGTGAGGGGGAGTCATATGACGAGGGCTCTGGATCAGGTGGGGAAGAATTACCACCTAGAGAACAGGCGACAAGACCGAAGGAGAACACAACATTAATATCACTCCCACCTCCCATATTGAAGACCCAAGCAGCTCAATCACATTCACACTACAGGGAAGAACCAGGATGTGCAGGGGCCTCCCCAAGAGATACCAGGGAGACAGAGAATGCACAACTGGAACAGGTTTTTCGGGTCCCCCAAAGATTACCAGACGGGGGGGGAGGAGAAACACTCGAGTCAAACACACAGTTCAAGGACCAAAGGAGGTACCCCCAGAGAAGGGGACGACGAAGAGGCAACTACAGAATGTTCTGAATCTTTCCAACCATGTGTTAAGTAAACATGAGCAGGAGGTACTGAGTCTGGGACTGTCATTCACACCTACCGCGGACTTTAATTTATTTAGAACATTACTTGATGTTAACAAGCTAATTCGAAAACTCACGCTAAAAAAGTTTTACCATTCCCAACAGGGTGGAGAGCATGAGAGCCACGTTTCCATTCCTGTGAATAGGCCCACAGAAGTAAGGGGTGGGGGGGGACTTGATTTCCAAGAGTATTGTGACATCAGAACCCTAGAAACATTAGAGGGAGGGGGTGATCTTGCTGTTGGAGGGACGGTATCAATTCCGTCCTTCAAGTGTAAGTCATCCTTCTACCCTTTACAAAATAGAGGTACAATTTTAGAGAAATTTCAGCAGAGAGTGGAGCAAGATCTCACCAAGCTGTACTATAGTTCAGAGAGAGGACAAAGAAGTAACATCTCTATCAACCACAAGAGAGCTCTGGATAGCTTGGCTAGTAATGATAACATTGTAGTGAGGGCCGCCGATAAGGGTGGCACTATAGTGGTGCTCAATGCAGATAGCTTTAGGAAGGAGGCATATAGACAGTTGGGCAATCCTGATGATTATGCCACTCTGGCAGGTGATCCTACAAGGGTATATCGGCGGCAGTTGGCCTCCCTTGTGGATGATGGTGTGGAACTGGGCTACATAGATGAGAACACACGGGATTACCTGATGGTGTCTAATCCAGCCATACCAACATTTAATCACCTGCCCAAGGTCCACAAGTCTGTTGACAATGTGCAGGGGAGACCAATTGTCAGCGGCATTGGCTCCCTCTTGGAGCACCTGTCAGAGTGGCTGGACCAGGTATTACAGCCGTTGGTGAGTTCCCTGTGGAGCTTCCTTTCGGACACTAAGCATGTTCTCAATCTCCTCTCGCGTGTGGAGTGGGGAGAGAATTTTGTATGGGTAACTGCTGATGTTAAGTCATTGTACACCTCCATTCCACACGAGAGGGGATTGGAGGCCATACGTTTCTTTATGGAAAGGTAGTGTGGACCTGACTCACCCTTTGTGAACTATGTAGTGGAAGTTACCCACTTCCTACTGAGTCACAATTACTTTGAATTTGAAGGGGATTTCTTTCTCCAGAGGCGTGGGACAGCTATGGGGGCGAAGTTTGCCCCCTCCTATGCCAACCTGTTCATGGGTTGGTGGGAGCTGTCCCACGTCTTTGGAGACAGGAATCCCCTCAAAGAAGGTATCATCTGGTACGGCCGTTTTATAGATGATCTCCTATTTATATGGGGGGGCAATAGACCTGACTTGCAGACCTTCTTGGAGAGTTTGGATGATGAGGAAATGGGCATTCACTTTACCCATGAAGTCCAGAGTGAAACCATCAGTTTTCTTGATGTGTCACTGACAGGCAAACATGGGCAGGTTATAGCATCAGAGACCTATCGTAAGCCAATCTCAGGCAACTCCCTTTTACATGCAGAGAGTTGCCATCCACAGGGGGTGTTCAAAGGGGTTGCTAAAGGACAGTTCATCCGCCTGAAAAGGAACTGCAGCGATGCAGCAGTCTTTAGTAAACAGGCGGATGACCTAGAGAAAAGGCTTAAGGAAAGAGGCTACAAGAACTCAGTTATTTCGAGGGCAAGGAATGTTGTTAAAAGCATACCCAGGGAAAGACTACTTGAAACCTCTAGGACCAAAAAAAGAGGTTCTAACCTACTAAGCATGAAAGATGACAAAATTACCTTTCTTACGGAATATTCCAAACAATATGATGACATCTGTCAAATATTAAGAAAGAATTTTGCCATGTTGTCTGCAGATGATAAATTACAGGAGGTGGTAGAGAGAGGTTTGAGAGTCTCTTATAAGAAGAACAAATCCATAGGTAATATGATAGCACCTACCAGGCTGAGAAAGCAAGGTGAGCATACCTCGTCATGGTTGAGTTGCAAAGGTACTTTTCGCTGCCACCATCGTACCTGTGTGGCCTGCGAAAAGGTGGCAACCGGGAGACAGTTTAGCTCACTGATAACAGGCCAGGTATTCGAAATAGATTCATGTCTGAATTGTAGATCTACTTATGTGGTGTATGTCATTAGCTGTAAGATTTGTTTTCTTCAGTATGTGGGTCTCACCACAAGAGAGGCCAGGGTCCGCATTAAGGAACACCTAGCTGATATCAGGGCTGGGATACTTACCACACCACTTATACAGCACTTTTCAGGTGTACATTCTAAGGATACAGCATCCTTCTCTTGGACCATTATAGAGAGAGTTCCTCCAGTTAAGGGGGGACAGGATAGGAACCGCAGGCTGGGGGAGAGAGAGGTTTTTTGGATCTTTAAACTGAGGACAAGGGTCCCAGAGGGTCTCAACTCTGAATATGATTTGATCAATTTTTGGTGACCCTCAGTTCATCCACTTTGCGATGATCCACCTCCCTCCTCTGGCCTGGGTTCTCTCCCCCCCCCCCCCCCCCTTTTTCCTGTCTCCCCACCACTTTATGGTAACCCAGGATTAAGATTAAATAAATAAATGTTCTGTTCATTGGTCCAGTGACAATTCTGATGGGGTCAATTCTCATTAACGTGGCCATGTAGTAATTACCTGTGACCCTGTAGTTACACAACTTAGCCTCCATATTTCTTAACCATTGGACCCTTGAGGTCTGACTATTCATCTGAATATATATAAGCTGGTAGTAACTTGTCCCAATTATTTGGACCAGTAACCCCTCATGTTCATGTACATATAGTGATTATACTGTTTGAGCTTTCTAAATCTTATATATCAACTTACCCACTGATACATTAACAATCACAGTCGCTTTCTATTGACAATATCCTACTAGTAGCTTCATATCTCACACAACTGTGACCCTTCTGTTGACCCAATAGGGACACTGCATATGGTTAGAGTACCCTAGTTTTATACCCCATTGGTATCTAGTGAGGGTTTGACAGCCCTGTGAAATCGGGGAGTTAATGCAGGGGACAGCTCATAAACATAAAACTTAAGTAGGGTATTTGTGTATTCATGTCTATTTCATAATTTGTATAGGGCATGCATACTCAGGTTATGTATATTTTCTCACTTATTTGTTGATTTTGCTTACACTGTTGAAACATACATCGTCATAGCATGTTTTATTTATTTTGTTTTATTATCATGTTATGTTTCAGAATGTATGGATGCAGGGGCCCCATTTTTGAGCTGCAGGGAATCGATGATCTGAGCAATTTTCAAGCGACTTTCAAGAGATTTAAGCAATAGCATGTCTGTTATAAATTGTAATGTGTAATAGTGACATTATTAATATTAATTATGATTCAACTATATCAATTAGGTTCTAGCAACTAGTCGATATCTTTATTTTTGATGTTTAAGTTTAGTTATCATCTGTGCATTGGGAGTTAATATCCATACCTTGAGTTAAGTAGGAATTACTGTGCATTATTTTCGACATTTGTTCCTATTGGTGCCTATAGTAAAAGGGTGGGTCCCTTCTAGCCAATGGGAGCGGACTGCTTCTCTTTTTAAAGAGCACACACTATTGTTTTAATCAGGTAATGAGTAAGGCAATATGCTGAAACGCGTATACCTGTTCACTTGCAGTCTGTAAATACAGCAGTTTTTTTCTGTTCAGTCTTAACCCCGGGGTGGTTCTATTTTTCCCCCCCTCACACTGTTTGTTTGCTTTTTGTTCAATATTGATGAACCGCTTTGTGTGTGTTTATTCACTCATTAGCGCATGTTTAATAAAACATTTTTTTCAACACACTTATACCTGTGCTCCTCGCATTCTCTTTTTTTACACGCTATGTATAGAAAAATGTGAGTTTGATCAAGTTCAGATCCAGTTCCTTGGTTATGTCATCTCGAAAGAAGGTTTTGCCATGGATCCTGCTAAACTCACCACAGTTCTAGAATGGCCTCAACCTACTTCTTTAAAGGAATTGCAGAGGTTCTTGGGGTTCTCCAATTATTACCACAAGTTTATAAAGAACTTTTCACAAACAGTCGCTCCTCTCACTGAATTGAGAAAACGGAACAAAGACTGTAAACACTGGCCTCCTGAAGCCATAAATGCTTTCTCTTGTCTGAAAAAGGCTTTCTGTTCTGCTCCTGTGTTTCACCATCCTGATCCTGACCTACAGTTCACTTTAGAGGTTGATGTCTCTGAGATAGGGACTGGAGCAGTTCTAACCCAAAGGGACCCTATGACTTTCAAGTCATACCCTGTAGCCTTTTTCTCTAAACACTTTACTCCTGCTGAGAGGAATTACGATGTGGGTAATCGTGAACTCTTAGCCATTAAGATGGCTTTGACTGAATGGCGTCATTGGTTAGAGGGCACCGCCGATCCCATACAGATTCTCACTGACCACAAGAACCTGACTTACCTAGAGACTGCTCATCGACTCAATCCTTGTCAGGCCAGGTGGTTCCTTGTTTTTTTCTCGTTTTAACTTTGTGGTCTCTTATCTTCCTGGAACCAAGAACAAGAAGGCAGACACCCTTTCTCATCAGTTCCCTCACTCAGGTGACTCCTCTGAAATTCCTATTGAACACATCATACCTCCCTCCTGTGTGGTTGCTCAACTAAATACCACCCTTCTGCCCGTGGCCTCCGATATCCTCTTTGTTCCTCTGAATCTACATACCCCTGTACTATGCTGGGCTCATGATAATAAACTTTTAGGACATCCTGGTTTGACTAGGACTTTTAATCGTCTTTCCCAAAATGTATAGTCTGAGCATCAGACTATGAAGTCTGATGCTCAGGATTATGTGAAAGCCTGCACAAATTGTGCTGCCAACAAAACTCCCAGATCATTGCCTCCTGGCTTGCTCCAACCATTGTCCATTCCCAAACAACCATGGACACACATAACAATGGATTTCATTGTGGACCTTCCACCTTCTGACTGCCATACTGTTATCTGGGTCGTGGTGGATCACTTTTCCAGACTAGCTCATTTTGTAACCCTAACCAAACTGCCTTCTGCCCAAGAACTGTCATCTCTTTTTCTCTTGCATGTGGTACGACTTCATGGAATTTCGGTGAAAATTGTTTCTGACAGAGGTCCACAGTTCATTACCTTTGGAGAGCCTTTTGTAAGTTGATTGGTACCACTGTTTCCTTGTCTTCTGGATACCATCCTCAGATTAATGGACTAACTGAGAGAGTAAACCAGGATCTAGAAGCCTACCTTAGAGGCTTTTTCAACACTCGGCATACTAACTGGTCGAGTTGTTACCCCTAGCTGAGCTGGCAAGAAACACTCATTGGCACTCTTCCCTTAAATGTTTTCCATTTCAATCCACAGCAGGATATCAGCCTCGTGTCTTCCCTCTTTCTGCTCAGTCCGCTGGGGTTCCTGCTGCAGACCGACACATCACTGGACTCACCACTCATTAGCAACGTATTTGCTCTCAGCTATGTTCAGCTGTCTCTAGATATAAAAAGTTTGCTGATCGTCGTAGAGCTTCTGTACATTCCATCCCAGTGTTTGGGTCTCTTCTCGACATATTCATCTGCGTCAACCCTGTCACAAATTGGGGTCTAGGTTTATCGGCCCTTAAAAGGTCCTGAAGAGACTGTCTCCTGTTGCCTACAAAGTGGCCTTACCCAAAACCCTGCTCATACACCTAGTCTTTCACATCTCACTACTCAAGTCTTACATCAAGAATAGATATACCCGGCTCCAAACTCCTCCTCCTCCTCCACTCCTGGTCCGTGGTGACCCTGAATATGAGGTAGCTAAGATCCTGGACTCCAGATACAGGTGCAGACAACTGCAGTATCTGATACACTGGAAGGGTTACTCTGTGACAGATCATTCCTGGCTTCCTGTCCGTGATGTGCATGCTCCATCCTTGGTCTCCAGATTCCATGCTGCTAATCCTTTGAGGCTGGTTCTCGGAGGGAACCCTTGAGATGGGGGCTATGTCACGCTGCACTGCTCTAGCCATTGCTAGGGGCGCAGCGTCTCCTTCCCTGCTCGTTGCCAGGGGCTGTGTAAGGTCAGATGCGTGCGGCACTGACGTCATCGCCGCAAGCTCCCTTCTCCTGATGCCAGTCTGGACGTCTTTGGTGCGAGTCCTGCACCTATGTAAGCCTCCTCCAAATGATCTATCACTGCCCAAGTTTAGGTGTTACTTCGTGTACTCCTGGGAGTGATAGATTGTTTTTCTTCTTATTGCCTTGCTGTGTTTTGAACCCTGCCTGTCTAACTACTCTGCCTGCCATACCCCTGAATTGCTGGATCTATACGCTGCTGCTGAACTTTGCCTGTCTGACTACTCTACCTGTTTAACCCCTAAATTGCTGGACTGATATATTACTACTGAACCCTGCCTGTCTGACTACTCTGCTTATTAACCCCTGTTATTCTGGATTGCCTCTTTGTTGCCGAACCCTGCCTGCCTGACCATTACAGTGGTGTGCCCTTGGACTGCTTTACTGTTGTTAAACTCTGCCTGCCTGACCATTCTAGTGGTTTGTCCTTGGACTGCTTGACTGTTGCCGAATCCTGTCTGTCTGACCATTCCAGTGATTTGCCTTGCCCTGTTCTGCTTTTGCCACTGGGGACTGTCCTGCCTTTGGTGAGTGCCGCTCTCCTCATCTTTCTAACTTTCTCTGCTCTGGGATATTCCCTATCATTCTGGCTCGACGCCAGGATAACAAGACTACTGGCCGAGTTCTGATAGAGGGGTATCCCACGAGCATTACAACTTGCTAATATATATGGCCCTGGCTCTAATGAGCGTTATCTGCTCTTTGGATGTTATGTTAATTTCTCCTGCTTTGTTTTGCTGTTCAGCTTAGCGCACATTGTACCAGTGAGTTTATTTTAAAAGCGAATTAGGAGGGGGTAAGTAATTTCCATTCCTCAAGAGCTTTTTAAGGGGGTTATACTGTTTATTGCATTGCTTTGCCATATGCTATAATGGAGAAGTCTGATTTTGTCCCTAAATCTACTCAAGAAACTGAGTCTCCTGAACACCTTTCTACCATTATAAGGTGTACTTATTGAAAAAAAGCAGAGGTGCCTTCTCTAGCTCAATTATATGACATGTTTAGAATTATTAATGCAATCAGAGCAAACTAATGCTGCTTCTTGGGATATTAATGTGCCTTCTATTTATTCATTACAGGAGAATACTGAAATACAAAAATAGGCCAAAGACAGCCCGTAGGGGGTTCTATTAGAGGAAATTGAAAAAATAATAGTATTAAAATACAAAAGCACATATAACAACACCCATAGAACAAATAGGTATTTGCAAACCAGTGGCAATGTCCATAGGATGTGTTGCAGTCCGACGGAATCTAAGTGTAATGAAGCACACCCAAAAATACAACACCAAAGGAGCGTTCCAAGATTTCTGTCAGAGAGGCAGCACAACTCTTCTCAGAAGAAAAAGTACCTAATTGTGCTTATAGAAGCAGACTGCTATCTTAAAGGGACACTGAACCCAAATGTTTTCTTTTGTGATTCAGATAGAGCATGAAATTTTAAACACCTTTCTAATTAAGGTGTACCAGATCCCCAAGTGTCTCCCCTTGTTTGTGGGCTCCCCTTGTTTTGGGCTCCACCGGCAAACACTACTTTGTTTTTATCTTTTTTTAATAAATCATTTTAACTAGTAGAGTTAGTATGCCTGTTTAATGCAGCAAATCATCATTGGTGATTCCCTAAGGCACCTTGGATTGTTCCTGAAATCGGGAGTTCGTGAGTGGGTACATCTTTAGTTATTAGTCTGCTTCTATAAGCACAATTGGGTGCTTTTTCTAAATGTGAATACCCTGACACAAATGTGCATATATTCCCTGGATAAGATTGTCTGCCTCTCTCTTTGATTGAGATTTCAGGAGAACACTGATATGGTTTCACCCACTATTAAAATTGTTATCAAGGCAGCAGTTTCCCCTCTTTTATTGATTTTCATATATATATATAGGTGAAACTCGAAAAATTAGAATATCGTGCAAAAGTTGATTTATTTCACTAATGCAACTTAAAAGGGGAAACTAATATATGAGATAAACTCATTACATGCAAAGCAAGATAGTTCAAGCCGTGATTTGTCATAATTGTGATGATTATGGCTTACAGCTCATGAAAACCCCAAATCCACACTCTCAGAAAATTAGAATATTACATGCAATCAATAAAACAAGGATTGTACATAGAACAATATTGGACCTCTGAAAAGTATAAGCATGCATACTGTATGTACTCAGTACTTGGTTTGGGCCCCTTTTGCAGCAATTACTGTCTCAATGCGGCATGGCATGGAAGCTATCAGCCTGTGGCACTGCTGAGGTGTTATGGAAGACCAGGATGCTTCAATAGCGGCCTTCAGCTCTTCTGCATTGTTCGGTCTCATGTCTCTCATCTTTCTCTTGGCAATGCCCCATAGATTCTCTATGGGGTTCAGGTCAGGCGAGTTTGCTGGCCAATCAAGCACTGTAATCCCACAGTCTTTGAACCAGGTTTTGGTGCTTTTGGCAGTGTGGGCAGGTGCCAAGTCCTGCTGGAAAATGAAGTCAGCATCCCCATAGAGCTTGTCTGTGGAAGGAAGCATGAAGTGCTCCAAAATCTCCTGGTAGACGGCTGTGTTGACCCTGGACTTAATGAAGCACAGTGGACCAACACCAGCAGATGACATGGCTCCCCAAATCAACACAGACTGTGGAAACTTCACACTGGACTTCAAGCATCTTGCAGTGTGTGCCTCTCCATTCTTCCTCCATACTCTGGGTCCTTGGTTTCCAAATGAGATGCAAAATTTTCTCTCATCAGAAAAGAGGACTTTGGACCACTGAGCAACAGACCAGGTCTGTTTTTCTTTAGCCCAGGTAAGATGCTTCTGACGTTGTTTGTTGTTCAGGAGTGGCTTGACAAGAGGAATACGACATTTGAAGCCCATGTCCAGGATCCTTCTGTGTGTGTTGGCTCTTGTGAAAGTCCCCAACACTTTTGAATGGCCTTTTCCTGACAATCCTCTCCAGGCTGCGGTCATCCCTGCTGCTTGTGCACCTTTTTCTTCCACACTTTTCCCTTCCACATAACTTTATATTAATGTGCTTTGATACAGCACTTTGGGAACATCCAACTTCTTTTGCAATTACCTTTTGAGGCTTTCCCTCCTTATGGAGGGTGTCAATGATGGTTTTCTGCACAACTGTCAGGTCAGCAGTCTTTCCCATGATTGTGATTCCTACTGAACCAGACTGAGAGACCATTTAAAGGCTCAGGAACCCTATGCAGGTGTTATGGCTTAATTAGCTGATTAGAGTGGGACACTTTGAGCCTAGAATATTGCACCTTTTCACAATATTCAAATTTTCTGAGATTGTGGATTTGGGGTTTTCATGAGCTGTAAGCCATAATCATCACAATTATGACAAATCATGGCTTGAACTATCTTGCTTTGCATGTAATGAGTCTATCTCATATATTAGTTTCACCTTTTAAGTTGCATTAGTGAAATAAATGAACGTTTGGACGATATTCTAATTTTTCAAGTTTCACCTGTATGTATATATATATATATATATATATATATATATATATATATATATATATATATATATATATATATATATACTGTATATATATACAGCAGTGCTTCTACTAATATAACAGATATCTACAATATCTTTGTTACAGACAATTGGGTCTGCGCATCATTATATATAACATCTTAATACATTCAATTTATCCTGATAGTTCAGAAACTTTACAATGATCATCCTAACTTACCCAATAGAGTCCAACTCAGAATATATCATAATGACTATCTTACTACCATAAGCTTATATCTGCAGGGGTTCTGAAACCTCTGTTTCTCTTATTATTATCCAGGAAATCCGAATTCCTGATTAATTCTTGTTTTCAGGAAATTATATACAGGTAACTAACCTAATTCCTTGCGGATCAGGCATCATTTACATTCCATTCATTCAGTCCAATTTAACATTAGGAGTTCCAAATACATAAACAACCATTTATTTCTAACAGTATTCTTACCGCCTCTATATAATTTATTGGTAATTATAGTGTATTTCCTGTTTCTATTAATCATTACAAAGATTATCTCCTTATCCATTTCAACGGAGACAGAAGCCTTTCCCCTGCACCTTTAGGGAATCAGCTAGGTAAAAAAAAGATTCTACCTAATTCCCTAACTCTGGGTATTATATTGCATATCCTAATCCCTACTAACCTTGGGTAGTAACTAATTGGCCATCATCAACCTTCTATCAAAATACTTGAAATCTCTGCTGCTATTCCTTACTTATATCTAATTATAATTTTATTGCTTGCGGGGATAAAGCTAACTTACTGATCCCTCCGTCATTTATCTTATATTATATTATATTATAATTTCTTTATAGGCAGGTCCAGTCGAGAGAAACAGGTGGGGGGGGGGGAGAGAAAAAATTAAACCTGTGTGTCTAACCAGAAATTTGGGAAGTGTCCTGCATTTATATTTTGATGGACCATTTCTGTTTTATTCAATGGTCTGACTAATTCTGTTTGAGTATTGTTAGGCAAGGAGTTGATTATTGGGGCCCATTTCTTAAAGAAGCATTTTAGTTGGATATTTGTAGGCTGTTGGATCATGTATTGTTCCATTGTACATTGCAGTAAAATATTACTGTTACAGAAGCATTAGTTATTTTGTTGTGAAAAGCTTATTTCCCAGCAGCAATGCCTGAACCAGCAAGCCAGCGCCTAAGAAGGGCTCCAAGAAAACCATAATAAGTTTCATTTCATAAAGAGTTAACTCTTTTTTTTCAGCTTTTAGAAACTATTGTCTAATCACCTCTGGAGCCAGACTGCTAATTGATAAGATGAATGTTACGGTACCAACAGTGTACCAAGGTTAATATCAGATGAACAATGTCCTGCATAGGGAATCAGCAATTCACAACCCAGCCAGTTTCAGGTTTAAAACAGAATGACATTTATTAAAAGGCTATGCCTAGTATTTATGCAGGTCTGACCCCCCCCCCCAGATGGGGGTTGAAAGGCTGTTGTACATTACATGGAGGGAACAAGCCCTTTGACATGATACAATAGAATTATATTACTTAAACACTTCAACCACAAGACACTCTTGGACCTTCTTATCACTTAGGCGTTTTCTCTCTGGAGGTGATCAAACAATAGAATGCTTAGCACTAATTAGATTATAGCTGGAGCCAGCAACTCTGTCTTTAGAAATTAGTTTCTTAGCTAAACACAATTAACTCCTTCAGTCCTGACAGAAGGGTCTGTCACATATCTCCCCCGTTGTGGAACACTCCGGCAGACCCGGCTTGACCCTTTGGCGGGTCAACCTGGGGATGACCGGACTAGGAGGTGGTAGGCATGTCAGTTTGCCAGGACAATCCATCTGTATTCCCGTTATGAGAGAGAATTCCTGTCCATACAAAGAAGGGTTCAACTTCCTCAGTGCCCAGACTAGGGCTAAACAGTCCTTCAAAATCCCATCAGCTTCTTTACGAGTTTTCTGTACCTGCTCTTTATAGGTATCCACAATCCCTTCATACTGACATAGGGTGCCCTTGAGTTGCTGCACCTCACTATGAGCCAGCGTCAGCTTCTCCTCAAGTGTCGCTAAGTTTGTCTTTAAGGTTTCATGTCCCACTCTCAAGCTGGTGTTTTCTGCAGTCTGTCGGTGCAGCTTGTCTAGCAGAGATTCACGTTCTAAACGTGCTTTTTCCTCTGCGCTCCTCTTCTCCTTCATCAGCGCATTGTAACGGGACCTCCACATATCAATAGCGGATAGAGATTTACTGAGCTCAGCGTCCTGGGGCTTAGCAGCAGGGGGGTCAGTCTCTGCTGCACGGATCTGAGCACGGGTAGTCACAGGGTTAACATCAGCGGGACCCATGGGAGCATAGGCAGAAACAAGGGGAGCCAAGTCATTTCCAAGAAGAACATCAGCAGGTAAGTCCTTCTTGACCCCCACATTCACAGGTCTAGCGCCCACTCCCCAATCCAAATGTACCCTGGCAACAGGTAGGCTGAGCACATCGCCCCCTGCTACCCTCACAGCCACAGTGTCTCCAGTGTACTGTTTCTCAGACACCAAGTTCTTTTGAAGCAAGGTCATGGTAGCACCAGTATCCCGTAGACCACTGACCTTCTTCCCATTCACTTTAACCAGTTGCCGGTTATTCCGGTGGGCAGCTTGCACAAGGTCTGCCTCATGTAGGATGCTCCAGCATTCTTGCGCCTCTACGTAGCGGGCCGCAGGCTGAGAGTTACGTGGGATTCCGCCGGCGGGTCTTCTCCAGGACTGTGCTTGGTTCGCTGCATTTAGGGGACACTCTGGTCTTTTGTGCCCTAGTTGCTTACATCCAAAGCACCAAATAGGCTGTGAGTAGCCCCGTGAATTGAACCGGGCTCTCTGAGGGTAGTTCGTGGCCGGAGGCCGTGTGGTATAGCGGTGCGCCGGGGGTTGGTAACTGGCAGCTGCTGGGGTGACTGGGGGTCTGTACTCCACTCTAGCAGGGGGCTTAGTGGTAGCAGTGTCCAGTTTGCGGGCATCCATATACTCATCTGCCAGGCGAGCAGCTTCATGCAGGGTGGAGGGTTTACGGTCCCGAACCCACTCTCTAACTCCTGCTGATAACTTGTCAAAGCAATGTTCCAACAGGAATAGCTGCAGCACCTCTTCCCCAGATACGGCTTGGCACCCCGCTATCCAGTGAGCTGCTGTGCGGTGCACCTTACATGCCCACTCAACGTAGGAATCACCAGCTAATTTAACAGTGTCTCTGAACCGCCTCCGGTATGCCTCCGGTGTAACCGCATACCTGGAGAGCAGAGCCTCTTTCACAGTATTATAATCCCCAACCTCCTCATCTGGAATGGCCCGAAAAGCCTCACTGGCCCGGCCGGATAATTTTCCGGATAATATCGTGACCCAGTCCTCTGCGGGTACCTTGTGTAGTGCACATTGCCTCTCAAAATCCGCAAGGAACCCATCAATCTCTCCTTCTGTTTCCAGGAAGTTTTTAAAAGCTGCAAAATTTACTTTTCTCTTTTCCACTTGGGCTGCTGCAGCGCTGCTTTGGCGAAGTAGGTTGGCCTCCACAGCTGCTATGACCCGGTCAATAATTTCCGCAGATGGGTTGGGGCCATAATGTGCCAGTCTTATTTTAACCGCCCGATCAAAGCTTGCTTCTTCAGGGGTTCTGTCTGATATGCTGGGCCCATTGGTTCCTTCTGTCCCTGGTACTCTTTCCATCTTAGTCAGTATTGTAATAATCCCCCTCTTCCTGAGGTTACTGGCTTGTGTAGTTGCTCTTCTGGGCGATAAGGTTCATCCCGTCGCTTGCCACCAATTGTTACGGTACCAACAGTGTACCAAGGTTAATATCAGATGAACAATGTCCTGCATAGGGAATCAGCAATTCACAACCCAGCCAGTTTCAGGTTTAAAACAGAATGACATTTATTAAAAGGCTATGCCTAGTATTTATGCAGGTCTGACCCCCCCCCCAGATGGGGGTTGAAAGGCTGTTGTACATTACATGGAGGGAACAAGCCCTTTGACATGATACAATAGAATTATATTACTTAAACACTTCAACCACAAGACACTCTTGGACCTTCTTATCACTTAGGCGTTTTCTCTCTGGAGGTGATCAAACAATAGAATGCTTAGCACTAATTAGATTATAGCTGGAGCCAGCAACTCTGTCTTTAGAAATTAGTTTCTTAGCTAAACACAATTAACTCCTTCAGTCCTGACAGAAGGGTCTGTCACAATGAACTTGTAAACTTGTTATCTTAAGTACTGTAATCCTATTGTGGCCTGTCAAAGGACAGTGCTCTCTATCTAAATGTGTGATGGGGGATTTTGTGCTTCCCCCCCTCTCCCCCTGGGAGTGCCCTGTGTGCATGTAACCTTAATAAAAAGCAGGCTGGGCATCCCAGTCCTGAGTTCTTGTTTTGACCCTCAATCGCAGCGTTGACTCGTTTTTGTGGGCAGAAGGGTATCCTAGCTGTACTGCAGCTAAGGGAGATTATTCTATATTTGCGAGACTCATATAGAATACTATGGAAAGCAGCTTCTCCCCTCTTTAGCAATAGGGATCCAGGCTACTAAGCGGTCCATCTCTCAGCGAGACTAAGGGTAACCGTAACATTTGGCGGCAGCGGCGGGATTTTCCTGGATTTCCTAGGAGAGGTACAGAACGGATGGAGAGCGCTTACGAAAAATTGAAGCGTACAACCCTAAAGGATTTACTTGAAAGCAGAGGGGGGTACGCCAGCAACCGGCCGAGGAGAGAGCTGATCGCAGAATTGACCGAACTGGATCAGAGCTTCACAATGGCGGAAACACCGACCACGATTAGTGACGAAAAAACCAGGATTGTTCGGGAAAGGCTCTCATTATACGGGCCGAACCCCTCCATGGAATTGGTACAGCAGTTGATGGCGGAGGCGGACGAGGATATACGAGAGACTCGAGCCCACGAACTCAACCTAGCGAACGCACACCGCAATGCTGAAGCCCCGCAGGTAATCATCCCTGTCGAAAATGCTGGGAGGCCCAAGATACCCTATGCGGCATTTCGACCCTTCCTAGAGAGCGAGACAGGGATTGATGAATATTTGGCGGACTTCGAAAGGCAATGTGCCCTGCACCAGATTCCCAACAGAGAGTGGCCCACGATATTGTCTGGGAAACTATCCGGGCGAGCCCTGGAAGCCTTTCGTACTCTGGGTGCTGAGGAAGTGACACAGTATGAGCTAGTTAAGGAGACACTGTTGCGACGGTACGCTGTAACTCCGGACACGTATCGCCGACAGTTTCGGGGCACGGAAAAGAAGCCTAACGATACCCATATGGAATGGGCGCACCGAATGCAGAGAGCGGCAAATCACTGGCTGAGCGGAAGTAAAGCGGTGACTGGGGAGGAAATTTTCCAATTGTTTCTCTTAGAACATTTTTATAATGGCATGGAACAGCAAGGGAAGGAATGGCTGCGAGACAGGCGGCCTTCTACCTTAGAAGAAGCAGCCAAATTGGCCGATGAACATTATGACTCCCGTCTTCACGAACCCATGAACTACCGAGCTCCAGCACGGGTCGAACCCAGAGAGGTTTACCGTGCACCCCCTCGTGCTGAATTCCGAGCCCCGGTGCCCACAGGGCCCGTCCGACACTCAGGACCACCCAATAACAGCTCTGAGCGTCCCAGACCGACTTGCCACCGATGCAAGCAACCAGGGCATTTCATGGCTAGCTGCCCCCTTAATACGCACCAGACACCCAGGAATTACAATGACCCCTCTGGGTCCTATCGTCCGGCCCGGGCCCTCTGTGTTAACCAAGAGGCCCCTATGGAGGGATATGTGGGGCCGCTTCACGAGGCAGACCCTGTATATGCTGCCTCAGATAACCGCCAGCACCATCGGCAGAGGGTATGGCTCGAGGGGCGATCTACCGAGGGATTGCGAGACACAGGGGCTACTATCACGCTGGTACAGAGTCATTTGGTGCCAGAGCACAAGCGATCCGGACAGACTGTGGCCGTTAGAGTGGCGGGGGGGGATGTGTACAAAATTCCAACAGCTAAAGTGCATCTTGATTGGGGAGCGGGAAAGGGGGCTGTGAACGTGGGCCTAATGGATAATTTACCTGCCGAAGTACTACTGGGCAACGATTTGGGCCCCATGACTTCTGCCTATGCTCCAGTATGCAACAACGAGGCGGACCCAGTGACTACACGGGCCCAAGCCCGGACGGAGCGAGAGCTTTCACCAGTGCGGGAGACACAGGTAAGACCTACCCCGACCTTGCCTGACAGGTTAGGCCCCATACCCTGGGACACCCCAGATGCTTTCGAGGCAGAGTCTAAGACTGACCCGACCTTACAAAAGTACCGGGAACGAGCAGAGACCGGAGGGGGCGGGGCAGATAACGAAACATTCTTATGGGAAAAAGGGAAACTATACCGCTGGACAGAGAAAAGGGGACAGCGTAGGCGACAGCTGGTAGTGCCCCACAAATACCGTCAAGAAATCCTCAAAATAGGCCACGACATCCCCTTAGCAGGCCACCTAGCCGTTACCCGTACCCTACACCGCATTACTCACACGTTCTTTTGGCCAGGGGTGCACGCTGACGTTAGAACTTACTGTAACACCTGCGATGTGTGTCAACGAGTAGGAAGGCGAGGCGATCACCCTAAAGCCCAGCTAGTAAATATGCCCATTGTAGAGGAACCCTTCAGCCGGGTTGCTATTGACCTAGTGGGACCACTGGCTACCCCTAGTCCCTCCGGTAAGCGATACATTCTTACCGTAGTGGACTACGCTACCAGGTACCCAGAGGCTGTCGCCCTATCCAACATACAAGCGGATACGGTAGCGAATGCACTAGTACAGGTGTTCTCCCGGGTAGGATTTCCAAAAGAAATCCTATCCGACCGAGGCACCCAATTTACGGCTGAATTGACCCAACAACTCTGGCAGGTTTGCAAAATTAAGTCCCTCCTAAGCTCCCCATACCACCCCCAGACGAACGGGCTGTGTGAGAGGTTCAATGGGACCCTCAAGCAAATGCTCAAGACGTTCACTCAGGAATACCGAGACTGGGAACGCTTCCTGCCGCACCTCCTATTTGCTTATCGGGAGGTGCCCCAGGAAACGACAGGGTTCTCTCCCTTCGAGTTGCTCTACGGAAGAAAGGTACGGGGACCCCTAAACCTGATCCGGGAGCACTGGGAGGGAGAGATGGAGGCTGACGGTGTCCCAATTGTGCCATACGTGCTGGAACTCAGGGACCGAATGGAGCAATTAGCCAAATCCGTGCGGGCTAATCTCCAGTTGGCCCAGAGAAGACAGAAAGTATGGTACGATCGGGGGGCCCGAAAGAGAATCTTCACCATAGGACAAAAGGTGTTAGTACTTAAGCCGGTGAAGACAGACAAATTGCAGGCGTCCTGGCAGGGTCCCTACCAGATCGTAGAGAAAAGGGGAGACACCACTTATGTGATAGCTAGCTGCCACGACAACAATCTTAGAAAGACATTCCATGTAAACATGCTCAAGGAATATTTTGAGCGACCAGAGAACGTGACGGCCATATGTTGTTCCCCTCAGGAAGACCCCGACAGTTTACCCATTCCAGACCTATTAGAAAAGAGCCTCCCCACAGGTATAGTGGCTCAGGTTCAGATAGGGGACCGACTTAGCCCCACTGAAAGGGAGCAGCTCAACCAACTCCTCCAGTCCAAACACCTCACCTTCTCCCCGAAGCCAGGGTACACTACTTTAACCACCCACCAGGTAGATACTCCGGGACAAGCTCCCTTGCGCCAGGCTCCGTACCGAATCCCCGAAGCAGTTAGGACAGGAATGAAGAAGGAGATCGATGAGATGCTCCAGCTCAGGGTAATTGAGCCCTCCGATAGTCCCTGGGCCTCCCCAGTTGTCTTGGTGCCCAAGAAAGATGGGACCACCCGGTTCTGCGTAGACTATCGGAGGCTCAATGAAAATACCGTGACGGACGCTTACCCTATGCCCAGGGTAGACGAGCTACTCGATCGTATAGCCAGGGGAAATTACCTGACCACTATTGACCTCTGCAAAGGTTACTGGCAGATTCCCCTGGCCCCGGAGGCTATCCCCAAGTCGGCATTCGTCACCCCATTCGGCTTATATCAGTTTAGGGTAATACATTCCAGCGCTTGGTGGATAGGCTCCTGGATGGCTTCCAGAGTTTTGCTTGCGCCTACCTGGACGACATAGCGATCCACAGTGAGTCCTGGGAGGACCACTTAGCTCATGTGGGAATGGTTCTGGATCAGATCCGGGCTGCTGGCCTGACTCTGAAGCCAGAAAAATGCCACTTTGGTATGGCCGAGGTACAGTACCTGGGTCACCGGGTGGGGTGTGGAAAGCAGCGACCAGAGCCGGCCAAAATAGAAGCTGTCGCCAATTGGCCCACCCCCATCACTAAGACTCAGGTCCTAGCCTTCCTGGGCACGGCAGGGTACTATAGACGGTTCGTACCAGACTACAGCACACTTGCCAAACCCCTGACTGACTTGACCAAGAAGAACTTACCTCGACAGGTCCTGTGGTCTCCCCACTGTGAAACGGCTTTCCAGGCTCTCAAAAATGCTCTAATTAACGCTCCTGTCTTGGCGGCCCCAGCCCTTAACAAACATTTTATCGTCCATACCGATGCTTCCATGTTCGGGCTGGGAGCCGTCCTCAGCCAAGTAGGCGAAGATGGAGGGGAGCATCCAGTTGCCTACATCAGCCGGAAGCTCCTGCCCCGCGAAGTCAGCTATGCAGCGGTCGAAAAGGAGTGTTTGGCTTTGGTGTGGGCATTAAAGAAATTGACTCCCTATTTATATGGTCAGGAGTTCACTCTGGTCACCGACCATAACCCGTTGGTGTGGCTGAACCGGGTCTCTGGAGATAACGGCAGGCTATTACATTGGAGCTTATCGTTGCAAACCTTCAATTTCACCATTACTTACAGACCTGGGAAACAGAATGGCAACGCCGACGGGTTGTCCAGACAAACCGACCTCAGCCCCGCATAACCAGCGGTCTGGACAGCCTTAGTCTGCCCCGAAAAGGGGTCAGACCGTGTCTGCCAGAGTGTTCCACAGAAAGGGAGCAATGTTACAGAAGCATTAGTTATTTTGTTGTGAAAAGCTTATTTCCCAGCAGCAATGCCTGAACCAGCAAGCCAGCGCCTAAGAAGGGCTCCAAGAAAACCATAACAAGTTTCATTTCATAAAGAGTTAACTCTTTTTTTTCAGCTTTTAGAAACTATTGTCTAATCACCTCTGGAGCCAGACTGCTAATTGATAAGATGAACTTGTAAACTTGTTATCTTAAGTACTGTAATCCTATTGTGGCCTGTCAAAGGACAGTGCTCTCTATCTAAATGTGTGATGGGGGATTTTGTGCTTCCCCCCCTCTCCCCCTGGGAGTGCCCTGTGTGCATGTAACCTTAATAAAAAGCAGGCTGGGCATCCCAGTCCTGAGTTCTTGTTTTGACCCTCAATCGCAGCGTTGACTCGTTTTTGTGGGCAGAAGGGTATCCTAGCTGTACTGCAGCTAAGGGAGATTATTCTATATTTGCGAGACTCATATAGAATACTATGGAAAGCAGCTTCTCCCCTCTTTAGCAATAGGGATCCAGGCTACTAAGCGGTCCATCTCTCAGCGAGACTAAGGGTAACCGTAACAATTACTTTTAAGATTAGCTAATTTTGGCGGGTTGGTTGACTTCCAATTTTTAAGTATTAGATTCCTAGACACTAATATGATTGTATTGATCAGTTCATTATTCTTATAGTGTTCGGAATACTTTACTAAAAAGATGACTTGGTGTTCTTTGATCTCTTCCTCTAATTTCAATTTTTCATGAATCCAATAATTTATTCGGGACCACAATTGTAGCACTTTGGGTCATCTCAAGAAGTAATGAGTCAGATCTGCTAAATCAGCTCTACATTTAGGGCAAGTTTGTTTAAATTTATATCATCTGTTTAACAAGTTTATTGTCTTGTTCACTAATTTTTAATGTGATTCTCGTCAAATTGTAGGGACCCTGATTGGAACAGCCAATAGAATGCGAGCTCAATCATATTGGCTGATTGGAGCAGCCAATAGGATTGAAGCTCAATCCTATTGGCTGTTTGTATCAGCCAATAGGATTTTTTAACCTTTAATTCCGATTGGCTGATAGAATTCTATCAGCCAATCGGAATTCAAGGGACGCCATCTTGGATGACGTCCCTTAAAGGAACATTTATTCTTCAGTTGCCGTGAAAAGAAGAGGATGCTCTGCGCCGGATGTCTTGAAGATGGAGCCGCTCCGCGCCGGAAGGATGAAGATAGATTATGCCGTCTGGATGAAGACTTATGCCGGCTTGGATGAAGACTTTGGCCCGCTTGGTGAAGACTTCTCCCGGCTTTGTTGAGGACTTCTTGTCACTTGGATGAAGACTTCTGCCGCTTCGTTGAGGATGGATGTCCGGTCTTCAAAAACTGTAAGTGGATCTTCGGGGGTTAGGGTTTATTGGGTGGGTTTTATTTTTGGATTAAGATTTGGGCTGAAAAAGAGCTAAATGCCCTTTTAAGGGCAATGCCCATCCAAATGCCCTTTTCAGGGCAATGGGTAGCTTAGGTTTTTTAGATAGGTTTGTATTTGGGGAATTTGGTTGTGTGGGTGGTGGGTTTTAGTGTTGGGGTTCTTTTTTTTTTTTTACAGGTAAAAGAGCTGATTTCTTTGGGGCAATGCCCCGCAAAAGGCCCTTTTTAGGGCTATTGGCAGTTTAGTTTAGGCTAGGGTTTTTTTATTTTGGGGGGGGGGGCTTTTTCATGTTGATAGGGCTATTTGATTAGGTGTAATTAGTTTAAATATTTGATAATTTCTTTTTTATTTTGTGAAATTTAGTGGGGGGGTTTGGAATTTAGTTAATTGTATTTAATTAATGTAATTGATTTAATTGTAGTGTAAGGATAGGTGTTAGTGTAACTTAGGTTAGGTTTTATTTTACAGGTACATTTGTATTTATTTTACCTAGTTAGCTAGTAAATAGTTAATAACTATTTACTAACTATTCTACCTAGTTAAAATAAATACAATCTTGCCTGTGAAATAAAAATAAACCCTAAGCTAGCTACAATGTAACTATTAGTTATACTGTAGCTAGCTTAGGGTTTATTTTATAGGTAAGTATTTAGTTTTAAATAGGAATTATTTAGTTAATGATTGTAATTTCTTTTAGATTTATTTTCATTATATTCAAGCTAGTGGTGTTAGGGTTAGGGTTAAGTTAGGGTTAGACTTAGGGTTAGGGGTTAATAACTTTAGTATAGTGGTGCCGATGTTGGGGGCGGCAGATTAGGGGTTAATAAATATAATGTAGGTGGCGGCGACATTGGGGGCAGCAGATTAGGTGTTAATAAATTTAATGTAGGTGTCAGCGATGTTGGGGCGGCAGATTAGGGGTTAATAAGTGTAATGTAGGTGGCGGCGACATTGGGGGCGGTAGATTAGGGGTTTATAAGTGTAGGTGGGTGGCGGCGACATTGGGTGCAGCAGATTAGGGGTTAATAAGTATAATGTAGGTGGTGGCGATGTTGGGGCGGCAGATTAGGGGTTAATGTAATGTAGGTGTCAGCGATGTCGGAGGCAGCAGAGGTGTTTAGACTCGGGGTTTATGTTAGGGTGTTAGGTGTAAACATAAATTTTGTTTCCCATAGGAATCAATGGGGCTGCTTTATGGAGCTTTACGCTCCTTTATTGCAGGTGTTAGCCTTTTTTTTAGCCGGCTCTCCCCATTGATGTCTTTGGGGAAATCGTGCACAAACACGTAAAACCAGCTCAAAGCAGGCTGGTATTTGTGTGCGGTATAGAGCTCAATTTTACTCTATGCTCACTTATTGCCTGCTAACGCCGGGTTTTTGTAAACGTGTAATAGCATCGCTATAGGGAGATGAGCGGTGGAAATAACTTGCAAACTCTTACCCCAAAACTAGCCAATAGTTTTACAAATATGTTTAACTGGATTTCTACCAGGTATAAAACCTGTTTGATTATGCTGTAAGTTAAGATTTGGTTTCAACCGCTTGGCAATAATTGAGGCTAATAATTTATAATCAAAATTTAACAATGATATTGGCCTATAGATTAGGGCAATGTTAGATGCAGGGAAATTCTTAGAGCGTATGCTCTCCTCATTATAGTACTTATTAAACAGTTTGGGGTAATTTGTTCGATTAGAATTCTATAAAACTCTACTGGAAGTGTATTGGGGCCCGGAGCTTTGTTTGTTTTGGCCATTTTTATTCCTTCTGTAATCTCTTGTATTGTTATTGGTTCATTTAATTGCTCTATTATTTCCTGTGTTTATCTAGACACTTTAACTTTATTCCAGAACATTTTCTTAGCTTCTGGGTTGAGTTGTTCTGCTGTATATAATTTTTGGTAACACTCTAGAAAGGTCTTATTTATATCTAAATTACGTGTATATCTTTTGGGGCCGTTTTTAACTCCTGCTATATACGTGTTATATCTATTTTTCGTGATCCTGGCTAAATATTTTGCTGATCTACCTTTAAATCCACCATATCTTGCTTTCAGGTATTTCTCTTCTTGTATTATATTTTGTTTTAAAAAAATATCTTGTTGTAATTTCATATTCATATATTTGTCCCAGTTACTTTTAGAGTGTTGTGCCCAGTAAGCATTATAACTATTTTTAACACTGTTCGATAATTGATGGTCACGCTGTTTATACTTTTTCCTCTCCCAGTATAGGTATCTTTTAATCTCCCCCCGTAATACTGCCTTCCCAGATTACCAATATGTTTCCACTTTATCCCTATAAGCTGAATTAAAATCATCAAACTCCAGTAATTTAAGCCTTAGCCATGTCTGGAATTTTGGCCAGTTATCTAAGTATTTAGGAAAATAATAACTACTAGGTTGGGATGGTTGTCCATTTTTCAGTTTAAATTGTAAGGTAATTACTGCATGGTCCCATATAAGAATGTTTTAAATATCTGCTTCTATCTCTAATCCGGTCATATTTTCTGATGTCAGAAACATATCAATATGTGACATTGCTTGATGGCCTTTTGAAATCCATGTAAAAGTTTTTGTTTCTGGGTTCTGGAGACGCCAGATATCACAGACCCCCACCTTGTTACAGAAACTTCTAAAAAGATGATTTTTCTTATCCCTTCTTCTAGGTACTTTAGTCATTCTATCAATATTTTGCATGGGAGTTAGATTTAGATCACCTCCTATTATAATATTTCCTTTCCTATATTTCATTAACTTAATTGCTAATAAATCCCAAAAGTTAACATCCATTATATTCGTACCATACACATTACATATTACATGTGGAGTTTCTTCTATAGCTACCTCAATAATCTGATATCGACCTTCTGAGTCTAGTATTTTATCTTTAACCCCTTAATGACCACAGCACTTTTCCATTTTCTGTCCGTTTGGGACCAATGCTATTTTTACATTTTTGCGGTGTTTGTGTTTAGCTGTAATTTTCCTCTTTCTCATTTACTGTACCCACAAATATTATATACCGTTTTTCTCGCCATTAAATGGACTTTCTAATACCATTATTTTCATAATATCTTATAATTTACTATAAAAAAAAAAAAAAAATATGAGGAAAAATGGAAAAACACACTTTTTCTAAATTTGACCCCCAAAATCTGTTACATATCTACAACCACCAAAAATCACCTATGCTAAATAGTTTCTAAATTTTGTCCTGAGTTTAGAAATACCCAATGTTTACATCTTCTTTGCTTTTTTTGTAAGTTATAGGGCCATAAATACAAGTAGCACTTTGCTATTTCCAAACCATTTGTTTTCAAAATTAGCGCTAGTTACATTGGAACACTTATATCTTTCAGGAATCTCTGAATATCCATTGACATGTGTATATTTTTTTTTAGTAGACAACCCAAAGTATTGATCTAGGCCCATTTTGGTATATTTCATGTCACCATTTCACAGCCAAATGCGATCAAATACAAAAAATCGTTCACTTTTTCACAAATTTTTTCACAAACTTTTGGTTTCTCACTGAAATTATTTACAAACAACTTGTGCAATTATGGCATAAATGGTTGTAAATTCTTCTCTGGGATCCCTTTGTTCAGAAATAGCAGACTTATATGGCTTTGCTTTTTGGTAATTAGAAGGTCGCCAAATGCCGCTGTGCATCACACGTGTATTATGGCTAGCAGTGAAGGGGTTAATTATGTAGTTTGTAGGGAGCTTGCAGGGTTAATTTTAGCTTTAATGTAGAGCTCAGCCTCCCACCTGAAACATCAGACCCCCTGATCCCTCCCAAACAGCTCTCTTCCCTCCCCCACCCCACAATTGTCCCCGCCATCTTAAGTACTGGCAGAAACTCTGCCAGTACTAAAATAAAAGCTATATTTGTTTTTGTTTTAGCATATTTACATATGCTGCTATGTAGGATCCCCCCTTAGCCCCCAACCTCACTGATCCCCAACCAAACAGCTCTCTAACCCTCCCCCACGATCCTGCCCCCCTCCACTCCACACGGCCCATCGATGGCCGCCCACCCGCCTCCCAGACTGGCTCCCACCCACCAACGATACCGGCCATCGATGTCCGGTGCAGAGAGGGCCACAGAGTGGCTCTCTCTGCATCGGATGGCCAAGGGGGGTTATTGCAGGATGCCTTGATATCGAGGCATCACTGCAATAACCGGAAAGCAGCTGGAAGCGAGCAGGATCGCTTCCAGCTGCTTTCCAGACCAAGGACGTACGCCATACGTCCTCAGGCGTTAAATGTATTTTTTTTTTAGAACGTATGGCGTACGTCCTTGGTCGTTAAGGGGTTAATTTGATAAATTGCATTTTTATTAAAAAGGATAGCTACACCCTTCTTCCTGTCTTGTGAGGGAGCGGCTGTCACCCCTCCAACCCATTTAGAATTTAATTTACTAGATTCCAATTCATTTAAGTGTGTTTCTTGTACTAGCGCTATCTCTGGTTTTGTTTGACCAATTTGTTTAACTATAAATTTTCTTTTAATTGGGGAGGTGATCCCGCCCACATTCTAGGAAATTATTTTAACGCCACCTTTCCCCATTGTCCCTGTAAATTAAGATCACATAAAAACACCAAAGAGCTAGGAGGGTGGGGGAGGAAAATAAAAGAAAAAGGTAAATACGCACGTAAATAAGCTCAACCCACTTCTCTCTGACTGCCCATCCTTATAATAGAGTAACCTAAACATTTATTGATCCCTACCCCCCTTTGTCCAAGCAGTACTAAGTTATATTTGAACAGTCCTCTTGCACTCTTTCCCATAGTACATTTGTAGTAAGTTTTCTGGCAACAGTCCTCTTGGACATAATAGCGTCCTATTCCACCCCTTTCTCTTTGCAGTAATTCTTGGCCTCTTGTGTATTGTTTAAGGTTATACTCTCTCCCTCATATCTCACTATCAATTTTGTTGGATATACCATTCTCACATCCAAATTGGCTTTCAGTAATTTTGAGCAATATGGTGAAATTTTAGCGGATGTATCCGGAGAGAAATCCTGGAATATCAGAATTTTGCTTTGTTCTATTATTAGGGGATTTATTTTCAGATAACATCTTAATACATTCATTTTATCCTGATAATTTAGGAACTTTGCAATGATTGGCCTTGCTCTAGAGCAGTAGTCTCAAAGTACAGGCCCTGGGGCCATTTACGGCCCCCAAGATAGTTTCATATGGCCCTCCCTTGTTTTATAGATAAACCATTAATTTGGACTGTGAATTCTTTTTTAGGGTTCTAAGAAGTGTAATTACTTGATGTTCTATATAGGCACTCACAAGATAAATATAAATACAAGCGTCCAGTGTAGAGTCCCACCATGCACTGCTTGGATAAATGTCACTTTTAAAACAGTTATACAGTTCCAGAACGATCACTTCACTTGGCATTCACAAGATACATATAGACAACTGTGCATGTCTGTTGTGGGCTACAATTCCCACCATGCACTACTACTTGGGTAAATGTCACTTCCAGTTCCTAGTATATCTAGCACTTACTCAGATCAAGTGGCCCCCATGGGCAAAGAACACTTGGCCAGTGGCCCCCAGATGCATTGAGTTTGATACCCCTGCGAGGAACCTCCATGTTTTTATGATCTGGACCTTTTCGGTTGATTCTTTCCACTTGTAATCCTTGTGGGGATACTTGCATCTGCAAGACCTTAGGGAGTTGAATTGTAATGAAATGCATTAAATTCTGATTTTCCAGGGTCTCAGGTAGGCCTATAATTCTCAAGTTATTCTTCCTTGATCGATCTTCCAGATTCTCAACTCTTGCTCTTAATATTTCCAATTTCTTATCAACAATTATTTTATTCTGTTCTGTCTGATTTGATCTATCCTCTAGATCTGATATCCTACCTTTTATTTCCCCCAGTCTGAATGAGAACTGTTTTATTTCATTAGTCAAACCACTGACTAATTTCAGCTTTAAGTGTATCAGGTTGCGGTAAAATCATTTGCAATATCTGTGATACTATCTCATTTATTCCAGTACTAGCAATGTTAACTTCCAATTGCTCCTGTGTGTTTGTCTCCCTATGTTTAGGGGGCATGGTGGGTGAATTGCTTCGGCTAGAGGCTATACATTTTGTGAAAATAAGAGAAAAGACAAGTGGAAAACAAAACTAAGGAGATTATTACCTAGTGTATTTTTAGGTGAACCAAAGGAAAATAATAAATAAAAAGAGGAAGTGAAAAAGAGCTAAGAACCTATGCTTCTAATTTTCTGTGCATTTAACCTCAGTGTTGGTACTAGCGTGTTTTAGAAAAGTTGTCCCCCGTTCCCGTGTATATAGCCTGCCTCCTTGTCTTCACAATTGTCTATTCCCAAACATGATATATTTTCATGACCATTTTACTTTCTAAACAGTGCAAATGTTGTCATTCCTACATGCAATCCAGAGCTCCTATCACAGACATGTAGTGACGAACCATTAAGTCCTACGTCCTTATAGATATTGCCAATCCTCCCTTAGTCAAATATATACCTTTAACAGAGCTTCCTTTTACTCTATATTTATCTATAAACCACAACCTGTGTTTGTTACACAGTTTATTATCTCAACAGTACCTCACTCCAATAATTCACTCACATTTATGATATGCTATTTTAAGATTATAACGTTTGTATTTAGGGCACTATTATAAATCCCCCCTTATGCTGGGTAGTATATCCTCTCTTTGCCTCTATAATCAGAGTGACACCCACAGCTGTTTAGCTTTCCACACATACAATTCAGGTACCATATATATTTCAATCCTTATATCAAATGTTTGATTTATCTCAATTGCGCACCTTTACCTGTGCTTTTTGGGGTTATTTACACTTGTTATTTACTATACTGTGGATTATCGGGATTTATGCATATATTTAAGACTTTATTACAAATATCCCCATGTATGCAATACTATGTTCGCTATTACCCTTCTAACTCCAATACTACTCAGAGTTATTTAACTGCCAAAGTATAATTTACATATCACATGCATTTAAATCTTTAAGCATTCCTTCTAGATTTAAGCATAGGATTAAATATAACCAGTATAGTGACTTGCACAGCCTCTTATTACACCAATATTATCTCCTGAGTTCCTAAAGGGATAGAAAAACATTATATCATGTCCACTTTATAGTCCAAAGAAGACTTTGCTAAGTTCCGGGAGGAGACGGAGCATGTGGAGAAGCTGCAGCTTCGCACGCTGAACTGAGGAGCAGAGAACGCCATCCACAAAGCACGTTTTTTCCTTGGCCAAGATGGGTACCGGCCTGGAAGGAGGAAGAGGTCCCTAGCGTCACGGAAGTCGCACTGAGAATAGGGGGCTCCAGTGGTTGGAGTAGCTCCGGAGAGGTGGAGAAGAAGGCGGGTGTCAGAGGACGCACAGGCAGCAGCTATAGCGCAAAGCACAAGGAAATTGACATTGGAGCCTGCTGATAGACAGGGAGATGCTGATTGATGACCTTAAGGAAATAGGTGATGATACTGTGGCATAAGAAAAAACTGCCTATAAGTTTGGGACGCCTCTACAGGTATCACTTTACTTGTTTCCTTGCAACACACTGTGTAAGATCCCCAAATAAGAAGAAGCAGGGGTATATTTTTCAGTAAATAAAGGCATATTATTACCAGAACTTTCTAGAGCTGTAGGGGAGGAATAAAGGTGACAGTCTCTGTCTAGATTTATATAAGAGGCAGTGGAGAATATTCAATGTTAAAACTAAATAGAGTAAAAGTCGCTTGACTGTCTAGATTCACTGCATAAAGTGTGGAAAGCTCCCATAACCCATCAGGGTAGGAGTATACAAACAAAAGGAGGCTAAATAAACAGAAAACAAACCCCCCAGCTACTGAACGAGATGTTTGGCAAACTATACATAATAATTTGGGGCTCTCATACCCCATTAGGGTAGGAGCAAAGAGGTCAAAGTACTCCCATGACCCTGAAGGATAGTAGTTTATGGACTATCGGCTGAAAAGTTGGGCCCTAGTGTTAATTGCACCTAGACAGAGGCCTAGACGGAAAGGAGAATCCACCCCATAGCAGCTCCCATAACCTGAGGGTAGGAGCAAGGGCTACAGAAAAGAACAGAAAAGGGTACCGGGTGTAAACACAAGGCTGCAGTTTCTAAGGCGCTGGCTGTTCTCCTGTCTTCAAACAAGCATAAAAGTTCAGTTCTATATGTTCTATGTGCCCTGAAACCAGGGATACCGCTATGTCTTCAGGTGGTGATGTCTCCTCTGGTGATGAGGACTCTTCAACTGATATTGAGCCTGATATTTTCTCTTGTTTGTTTAAAGTTGAACATATTCTTCCTCTTTTACAGGAGATCTTAATTAATTTAGGGGGTTAAAGATCTTACAGTTTCTTTCTGATGATAAGTATTTTAATATTTTAAATTCAGTTTTTAAGACTGTTGTTAATCTCCCTGAGGTTTTCCCTGTTCTTGAGGCTGTCTCTGACTTGATTTCAAGGGAATGGTCTAAGCCAGTTAATTAATTTACTCCTTCTGCAAGGTCTAAAAAGTTATATTCTTTACCTGCTGCTAATATTGATTTTGGAAAAAGTTCCCAAAGTTGATGGGGTCATTTCCACTCTAGCTAAACGTCCTACTACTCCTTTGGAAGACAATACTGTTTTTGAAGACCGTTCAATGCTGTTTTTGAAGAGATAGAAAATTAGAGTTTTTTCATAGAAGGGACTTTTTACAAGCAGAGTGTTTAATAGGCCAGATATTTCTATTGCTAATGTGGCTGCTGCTTCTACTTACTGGTTGTCTAGTCTTTAATAGAAGTCTTCAGACTCGCCAGAAACAGCAGTTATGAAGCAGCGGTCATAAAGACCGCTGCTCTATAACACTGTCCACCTGCTCTGAGCAGGCGGACAGGAATCGCGGGAATTCAACCCGATTGAGTATGATCGGGTTGATTGACACCCCCTGATGGCGGTCGATTGGCTGCGAGTCTGCAGGGGGTGGTGTTGCACCAGCAGCTCTTGTGAGCTGCTGGTGCAATGCTGAATACGGAGACCGTATTGCTCTCCGCATTCAGCGATGTCTGTCGGACCTGATCCGCACTGTCGGATCAGGTCCGACAGACATATGATAAATAGGCCTCTATATGTGTAGATTAATGTCAAAAGCATGTCTTTGGCAGGAGAGCCTTATCACTTAAATCCTGATCTGCTTATATGAAAATCTAGATTATTATCTCTTTCCTTTCAGGGAAATAAGTTGTTTGGTTTTGAGTTAGATTCTATATTATCTACTGTTACTGGAGGTTAAAGTCTATAGGAAAATCTAAAGCTTTTAATCATTTTGGTTCCTTTTGTCAGAATAAGGAACAAAAGGTTAACTCCTCTACTCAGAAGTAAGGCTTCTCTTGTTCAGTTCTCTGAGATCACAGGGAGATTGGGATCCTCAGGAGGCGAGATTACCAATACATTTTCTAAAACTCTTTGTAATTTTCAGGGTTCTTCAAGCTTGGCCTCTGTTGAAAAGAGAGTCTAATCTATGTTTACAGACAGACAATGTCACATCAGTAGCTTATGTCAACCATCAGGGGGGACATCACAGTTCCCTAGAAATGATGGAGGTGTCTTGAATTTTCATGGGCAGAAACCAATTTCTGTCTTGTCTCTGTGATTCATATTACAGGGGTGAACAACTGGGAGGCAGACTTTCTCAGTCATCATTCTCTACATCCAGGGGAGTGATCTCTTTACCAGGATGTTTTAAATCAGAATGTGGATCTTTGGGGTCTCCCAAAGATCGATCTGATTGCTTCTCATTTGAACAACATACTTCCTATGTTCTTTGCGAGATCCAGGGATCCTCAGACAAAGTTAGCAAATGCTCTAGTAGTTCATTGGTCATTCCAGCTTGCTTATCTGTTTCTTACTCTGGTACTTCTTTCCAGAGTAATTTCCAAGAAAATGCTAGAGAAGTCTTCAGTAATCCTTATTTCACCATTGTGGCCTCCCAAGATTTGGTATGCAGATCTGGTTCAGATGTCCATCTTTGGAATCTTTGCTTCTTCCTCTGCTGTCAGATCTTCTGTCTCAAGATCAGTTTTTTCATCATGATTTCAAGTCTCTGATTCTGTGTTTGAGACCTTGATTCAGGCTCATAAGTCTGTAACTAGGAGAACCTTTCACAAGGTCTGGAAGGCCTTTATTTCTTGGTGTGTAGATCATGGTTTTTCCTGGAATTCTTTCAAAATTCCTAGAATTGTGCAGTTCTTACAGAATGGTCTGGATAAAGAGCTCTATGAAGAGGCAGATTTCTGCTCTTTCAGTTTTGTTCCACAGGAAGATTGCTAATCATCCTGATATTCAGGATTTTGTTCAAGCTCTGGTCTGTATTAAACCTTTAACCCCTTAATGACCACATCACTTTTCCATTTTCCAACTGTTTGGGACCAAGGCTATTTTTACATTTTTGCGGTGTTTGTGTTTAGCTGTAAATTTTCCTCTTACTCATTTACTGTACCCACACATATTATATACCGTTTTTCTCGCCATTAAATGGACTTTCTAAACATACCATTATTTTCATCATATCTTATAATTTACTATAAAAAAATATAAAATATGATGAAAAAAATGGAAAAAACACACTTTTTCTAACTTTGACCCCCAAAATCTGTTACACATCTACAACCACCAAAAAACACCCATGCTAAATAGTTTCTAAATTTTGTCCTTAGTTTAGAAATACTCAATGTTTACATGTTCTTTTTTTTTTTTTGCAAGTAATAGGGCAATAGATACAAGTAGCACTTTGCTATTTCCAAACCACTTTTTTTCAAAATTAGCGATAGTTACATTGGAACACTGATATCTGTCAGGAATCCCTAAATATCCCTTGAAATGTATATATATATTTTTAGAAGATATCCTAAAGTATTGATCTAGGCCCATTTTGGTATATTTCATGCCACCATTTCACCGCCAAATGTGATCAAATGCTTGTGCAATTATGGCACAAATGGTTGTAAATGTTTTTCTGGGATCCCCTTTGTTCAGAAATAGCAGACATATATGGCTTCGGCATTGCTTTTTTGGTAATTAGAAGGCCGCTAAATGCCACTGCGCACCACACATGTATTATGCCCAGCAGTGAAGGGGTTCATTAGGGAGCTTGTAGGGAGCTTGTAGCGTTAATTTTAGCTTTAGTGTAGTATAGTAGACAACCCAAAGTATTGATCTAGGTCCATTTTGGTATATTTCATGCCACCATTTTACCGCCAAATGTGATCAAATAAAATTGTTCACTTTTTCACAAATTTTAGGTTTCTCACTGAAATTATTTACAAACTCTGGGATCCCCTTTGTTCAAAAATAGCAGACATATATGGCTTTGGCGTCGCTTTTTGGTAATTAGAAGGCCTCTAAATGCCGCTGCGCACCACACGTGTATTATGCCCAGCAGTGAAGGGGTTAATTAGGTAGCTTGTAGCGAGCTTGCAGGGTTAATTTTAGCTTTAGTGTAGAGATCAGCCTCCCTCCTGAGACGTCTCACCCCCTGATCCCTCCCAAACATCTCTCTTCCCTCCCCACCCCACAATTGTCCCCGCCATCTTAAGTACTGGCAGAAAGTCTGCCAGTACTAAAATAAAAGTTGCTTTTTTGTGTGTGTGTGTTTTTTTTAAAAAAACCCACATATTCTGCTATGTAGGATTCCCCCTTAGTCCCCAACCTCCCTGATCCCCTCCAAACGGACCTCTAACTCTCCCCATCTACCTTAATGTGCACCATCTTGGGTACTGGCAGCTGTCTGCCAGTACCCAGTTTACAATAAAATGTTTTTTTTTGTTTGTTTTTTCATATTTTTCCCCCCCTCAAAAACCAACCCCCACCCCCTCCCAGATCCCTTAGATCAAAATTCTCTCCCTCCTGTCTCCCACTTTATGTTGGAAAAAAGTCTAGTGTTCCCACCCAGTCCCGCCCCCGTGCACGAGCCCGCCAGCCGCCCCTATGCATGTGCATTTGTGCGTGTGCCCCCAGTGGCCCCGCCCGCGATCCTGCCACCCTCTTTCTCCTTCCTAACATCGATGGCCGCCCACCCATCTCCCACATTGGCTCCCACTCACCAACGATCACGGCCATCGATGTCCGATGCAGAGACAGCCACAAAATGGGTCTCTCTGCATCGGATGGCTAAAAACTGTTATGGCAGGATGCCTTAATATCAAGGCATCACTGAAATAACAGGAAAGCGGCTGGAAGTGATCAGGATCGCTTCCACCATTTGAAGGAACCAACGGCGTACAGGGTACGTCCTTGGTCATTAAGGCCATTTTTTTGTAGGACGTACCCTGTACATCGTTGGTCCTTAAGGGGTTAAAAAAGCCAACTTCTCCTTGGAATCTTAACCTGTTGTTAAGGGTTTTGCAGACTCCTCCTTTTGAACCTATGCATAATAAGGATATTAAATTACTTTTTTGGAAAGTGTTATTTATTTTGACTATCTCTTCTGCTAGAAGAGTTTATGAGTTATCTGCACTTTCTTGTTATTCTCTTAATCTGATTTTTCATCAGGATAAGGCTGTTTTACTGACTTATTTTAATTTTTTCCCTAAAGTTGTTTCATCTGATAACTTAAGTAAACATATTGTTGTTCCTTCTTTGTGTCCTAATCCTAAGAATTCTTCAGAGAGATATTTGCATTCTTTGGACATTGTTAAGTCATTTAAATATTACATTGATGTTACTAAGGACTTTAGACAAACTTCTAGTTTGGACATTCATTTTTCTGGTACTAGGAAGTGTCAGAAAGTTTCTGCTGTTTCTTTCACCTCTCGGTTGAAACTTTTGATTCACAAGACTTACTTTGAAGCAGGTCAGCCTCCTTTGCAGTAGATTACTGCTCATTCTACTAGGTCAGTTGCCTCTTCTTTGGCTTTCAAGAATGAGGATTCAGTTGATCAGATTGGTCTTGGTCTTCTTTGCATACTTTTACTAAATTCTACCATTTTGATGTTTTTGGTAGAAATGTTTGCCTGTTTGATTTATTTTAAGTGCATTAAAAACAAAAAGATTTATTGGGGTTGTGGATTTAATTTCTCAGTGAAAAAGGATGTTTTTTTTAAACCCTCCCTTTATAATATTACCCATGGACTCCACATCTTGGATATTATTTCCCAAGAGTAATGGATTGTGGACTCACCACCTATATGAAATAAAACATTATTTATGCTTATCTGATAAATTAATTTCTTTAATGGTGGTGAGAGCCCACAAGACCCTACCCGTTTTTTTTCTGGGGTTAGTTTTTTTCTTCAGTACATCATTTTTCCCTGATCCTTTAATGGCTCTTATTCATTTTTCTTACCTCACTTTTCTTGGCTATACCTTAGACTGAGGTACATGTGAGGTGGGAGGGGTTTTATAGGGCTCTTGGGGTTTGAGAATCTTTAGCTCCTCCTAGTGGTAGCGAAGAGTAATTCCAAGGAGCAATACATTGTGGACTCTCACCAGGATAAAATAAACTAATTTTTGGGTAAGCATAAATTAAGTTTTTTAGCTGTAAAAATTATATTTATTCTAGCAGCACACACAACTCCTTATTTTTTTAACTTATTGTGTGTCCCAATAAATGTAGGTTGTCGCCATTATTGATGGAATATAAGCCTATAAATCTCTGTTGATTATATCTATCCTTGGTAATAAGCCTGGTGCATATCTAGGTATTCCTGATGTGTATAAAAACAAAACCTGCTTCCATAAAAAAAAATAAAAAATGTTTTATTGTCTTATAATAACCGAAAATAAGATGCAATTGGTTTTCAACATAACCAGTATAGTTTCTGGTGTTTGTGGTTTCTGTGACATATCCCCTGGGATCCCATCCACAAATGACTGCTCAGTATTTACATTATTAGTTCAGTCTTAAGAAGAAGGGATACAGTGTAATTAATCTCCAAGGGGTGCCGTTTCCTAATTGTCTGACAGTAATTACAGTAATTGATTCAATCCCTGAAATTGACATGATCCTACCTGCAAGAAGAGCTTTATATTTGTTAATAGGTAATCAGATACTCATCAGCAAAATAATTCTATATACAAATTAACAAAATAATAATGTTATTGTAAATAGTAGGAAAATGCTGGTAGACATGAGATCAATGAAAAAACTATTTTCAAACAACAAAACCAGTTACCAGCTAATTCTCTGGCTTTACCTGAGAAAGGTTTTAATACAAAACTCTCTATCCAGACTGCTTGGAACCACAAAAGGTTTGGAACATTTGCATCTGTAAAGCTGGGAGAGAGGCTGGGACTAAGTGTAGATTACAATGTTGTGCCATTTAGGCAATATCTACAGCTTATATATGCAACTTAAAGGTAGTTTTCTTGTATACATAGAATCATCAGAGAAATCACAGTACTGCAATCAGAACAGTAATAGTTGTTTTAATTAAATATAGACTTTCGGGGGAACTTCCGGGCAGCGGCCATGTCTGGTCGCACAGCTGAATGCTGCTCCAGCTTTCCAGGAACAATTGTATAATATTTCCTTGCAATAGCATCTTATATACAAATATTAAGTAGAACTGGACTCTACTAAACACAGTGCACCTATCAAGATTGATATAGATGGGATTGCTGTTGTCATTAGTGCTCGGTGCTATTTTGGGGCCTGGCCTCTTTATACCCCCCGACAGGACATGCTCTTTTCCTGTCGTTACAAGGCACTAAATAAGTGCTGAACTGCAACCGGGTATTACCTACTAACTCTATGGGGCTAAAATGAAGCATCTTCAGGAAGCAATTTGTGCACTTTTGGAGGAGCATTTTTTCAAACTACACTGCTTGATAGATCAGTGTTTTAACTTTGACGAGTTCGCTACCCAGGATCCCGCCATAATTATAGAGGAAACTAACGGAGGACTACAATTCCAGCAAGTAGCTCATGCAGACACCTTCTACTACCTACAATGTTCAGACTCGGATTGCCAGAATCTAGAGAGGCCCAGAACACTCCTCGATGGCGACATATCCAGCGAGCACAAGACGCAGAACATTGTACTCTCGGATCGCATCATAGATCCCCACGCTATTGACAGCAGCTTACCAAGGAAGGGGCGGTATAGTTTACTTTTACTCTACTTGATACGTGGTGAGTCTGCAATTAGCCTTCGGGTAGATCGCACGAGGTTCCTGTCCATCATGCTGAAACACGGTTCATTAATGTCTATGGGAAATTTCACTGACGGCTCTCACTTCTCTTGGCGTTCTGGCATAGGATGAAGTTTGAATACCGTACAAGCAAACAGGGATATGGGAGTTTGTGAAAGTGAACTCTTTTAATGACTCTTAAGTTGCTTATAGTTAACTACTGGGACCGCT